>NW_007727015.1:229005-230332 GCF_000696425.1 Galeopterus variegatus
TCCCCCAAATTTTTTTTTTTTTTTTTTTTGCCATTTAGTATTTGATGGGCCTCTTTGGGTGCTATTAAATGAGACAGACAACAAACAAACTGTGCTTCCTTTTTTGTTGCTTTTACCTGATGATTCCTGAAGGTTTCCTTTGATGTCTGAAGTAAAACATTCGGTCGGAAGCGCTCATCACTTTAACGCAGGGTTCCCCTTTTAGTGATCCGTTTGAAACAAGGTTTTCACTTTGTCTGGCCGTGCAAGATAAGCAACATTTACAAGGCATAAATGGCTGGTTTCGTTTATTAGAACAGATAGTTTCAGGCTGGGCAGATCAACAGCATGTTGGCTAAAGAATTTTTGCTTTTATCTTGGCCTTGCATGCCTCTTATATAAATCCCACAGTAATCAGAAAAGTTGCTCCAGGATTCACAGTCACCTGGATTTACTGTGGCGTCTTGGATCTTGTCTCCTTCTCCTGCAAGTTCCCACTTGGGATTGAGAGTAGGCTGTAAATGACTGAGAGATTAATATTCCAAGTTTATAGAATGGTATGCAACTCATTTGTTATAATTATTCCCACTGTGCTTCATCAGGAAGCAGTGGGATCTATGAACTCTGTGGGCTGTGGATTGGGTCTCTTGGTCTTTCTGTTGAAGAGTTTAGTAGAAGGCAGTGAAGGGTGAAGTTTGTTTTTCTACTGCTATATAAAGCTGAACCTTACCAAAGAAGGGAGAAGAGGGGGAAGTCAACTCACATCTCTGGTTTAATTTCAAATCTATTTTTGTATTTCACTTAACAGGTAAACAACTTAAAGTGGTGTGAAGAGTGCTTTTGCCAAATGTTAAGATTATAATGTAGTCTTTGATATAGGTTTTAAAGCCTATTATATAAATAAGGCTTTGAGAAGGAACTACTATTGTATTTATATAACAACTACTGATACTATTTAATTATTCTTTCCTTAGGAGTTTCTTCTTACAAAACCCATGTTCAAATTCCAAGGTTAATATCTTTTCATAGAAGATGACATAAAGCCTGTTTTTCTCTGAAAATTATTTTTTAGGAAAATTTTCTTTTCTTCCCAGCTTTTTCGGTAGAGATCTTGCCTCATGCAGGTGTATCATTTCTTCCTATCTGTTGATGATATTTTCATTGCTCAGTTGATCCTCACTCACACTGTTTTTCCTCTGGATTTCACATATTCATTTTGGCCTTCCTTGGTTTCTCAGACCCACCGTGTTTGCACTGTAAGTTTTCTTCATTACCCACTACATAGTTTCTGCTTTAGCAGCTGAGTAGAAGTCACAATCTCAAAAGCCTTCTCCAGTGGCCTGACAGG
>NW_007727015.1:231193-232832 GCF_000696425.1 Galeopterus variegatus
ACCAGTTTTCAAATTCTGCTATTATTTAGCGTATTAGAATCTCTAGGGCTAGCCAGTTAGCTCAGCTGGTTAGAGCGCAACCTTGTAACCCCAAGGTCATGGGTTCTGAGCCAGCAGCAAAACAAAATAAAACGAAATAAAAAAGAATCTCTAAAATATGTCTTTGTAGAGCACAATTTAGAATAGTGTAGGTCTTATAGCTTTTCAGAAGGTTTTTGATTAACAAACTCAATTCAAAACCTTTCAAAGATGGTATTTGGAAGGCTGGCTGTTTAAGCTCACTCAAAGCATGGTGATCCTTGAACTGGCCAGCTGCAAAAAAAAAAAAAAGGTAAAAAGAAAAGGTGGTGGTATTTGAGGTTCTCCAAAAGGCATAGCTGTGAACAATTTCCACCTACCCTTAATAACAAAGCAAAATTTGATAAGTGATAAGAGATATATAAACAAAATATAGTGGAGTTTGGAGGAAAGAGAAGGGAGTTCTGCCTAGAGAAGGACTCATGGCAGGTGGTGTTTGAATCTAGCCTTGGAAGGTGGGAAGGGTCTCACCAAGCAGTGAAGGGTATTCCAGGTAGAGAAAACAGCATGTGAACCTCAGTATGGTGTGGGAAGGACAATGCTGGGCACACGTAAAGTGGTTCCTAAGCCGGGCTGTTAAATTAAAAGTCCTTTGGGTCTTGTGATTTAAGAGGGAAGTTCAGGAGGTGAAGGGGAGACCCAGGGGTGATAAGAAGTGGGGAAGTGCCCCTGCTGTGAGAGAAAAGGAGAGATGAGCAACCCCTTTGAAGTTTTATTTCTCAATGTGTAGCCCTCTGGCAACCTGGTTTGTTGTCACCTGGGATACTTGTAAAGTGTAGTTTCCCAGACATTACCTGGGGATCCATTTCAGGGAGAAGGGTAGAGCCCTAGATGATTTTAGGCACATGAGTGGTTGTGAAACTGACATAGGAAGAGGATGGGCAATGAGGTGAAGGTCATGTAACCTTGACCTTTCTTGCTCTCCCAAGGAGTGTGGATATTACTTTGTGGACTGTATGAAGCTGTTGATGGGGTTTAAGGGGGTGAAGGGGGGGGCTGTCACAATGAGGTGATTTTTTTCAGGGGACGATCTATGGAAGCAGTGTGAAGAATAGATTTATATAGAGTGGGATGAAGCCAAATCTAGTAACCTAAAACCTCTTCTTCCCAAGTTGGTCTCTCCAAGTGGCCCTCTGGCATGACAATGAGAACAGGTTTGGGGTAGGCTCCAGGGATTTACACCAACAGATACTCGGGTTTGACCTGATCACTTGTTTCCCCATATCTTTTTAGAACTTTCATTCCAAAGTTTCATTTCACATAAATTTTTGTTTTGTTATTCATTTCTAGGCTTATTTTACATTGTTCAGTTGTAGCTTCTGTTAAACTACCTCTTGATCTATTCCAGCATTGTTTCAGATTGTTCAGGTGTTTGAGCTTTTCCATTTCTTTAGTCTTACTAATTATTTTCATTACTTTCCCTTTGCTTTTTCTTTCTTTCTTTCTTTTTTTTTTTTTACAGATTTGTTTCTAAAATTGTTAGAGCAGGACATGTAAATGGAGAAATAGAAGTATGAAACACTTGTTAAGGTTCTGACCTAATTATTTGCAAATAATATAA
>NW_007727015.1:233692-235129 GCF_000696425.1 Galeopterus variegatus
TGTGCTTTGCATACATAATCTCGTTTATTTCCCTAATGTTGTAAAAAAGAGGAACACGATACAAAATAAGGGGAAGAAGTATGCATCTTTGTATTTTATGCTTGTCACTGGGAGCCTGCAGAGAGGTAACAAGATGTGAATTGTCCTAAAAAGGAGACCACCAAATGGTAGGGGGGAGTAGTTAGTGCTGATGTTAGGTAGGAGTCTAAGAAATATCCAAATTGATCATGTCCTTGAAACAGTTCCTGGTAGCTTAACCACATGTCATCACAAGCTCATAAATAACCCCCCATTGGTGGCCAGCATCTTACAGGGTCAGACATGCCTCCACAGCTACTAACGTAGCTTAGGCATTTGGTACCACTCCGTTCCCTTTTCCTGGCAGCCTGGCCCAACTATCTTATAATTTAGTCTCTGCTTTCTCAGGTAGAAGAGTAGAGCCATTCTAGGAGGGAAGTTTTCTTTCAGGGCCTTAAAGGGAATTACTTTAAGCTTGATTAAGTAGGGGTTGCTTGGATCACTGCTGTCTGACATGTTATAGACTGCTAAGGAACAAGCAAAACTTGTTTTTATTTTGTGTAGATTAATAAAAAAATAAAGGCATTTGGTAAGGTTTTAAAAAAATTATTCAAAGTCTTGACAGTGCTGTAGATATGAGAAACTTTTAATTTAATGGGAATACTGTGTGTTGTAACAGGCTAACTTGTGACTTAGGCCACCCAGTTTTAGTTTGTTACTCATCAGTCTGTCATCATAGGGTGAGAAAAATAATGGAATTTCAGAACTGGTAAGGTTAGTTTGGTAGATTCTAAACTTAAAAAAATTAACTTAAAAAATAGATAATATGTGCTCATGTTACAAAAGTTAAAGTGTATGAGAGTGATATACAGGGAAAAGTAAATCTCCCTCTCTTCCTGCTGCTTGCTTCCCTCTGCCAGAAGTGGCCATTCCCAGTTTCTTGTAACTAGTGCTGGTGTTAAGAGACCAGGAAATATCCAAATTGATCGAGCCCTTGACACAATTCACATTTACATATTACACAAACAGGTATGTGTATATATTCTTTTTTATACAGAGTGCAGCATAGTAATCACATTTCTGGATCTTGCTTTTTTCAGTGAATAAATTATCTTGAAGGTTCTATATAATGCTAGTAAATACAGAGCTGCTGAGTTGGTTTTACTGGCTTCATTTGTATTCCACTGAATAGATGTTTTACAGCTTATTCAACTAAGTCTCCCTGATGGACATTTGTTTTCCACTTTTCTGCTATTATAAACAGTGTGGCAGATAAAATTTTATCTCTTTTGTTTTAGTAACATCATTTCTAGTATCAGTATGCTTTCTCAAGCCATTTTCTTCCTTCTTAGTCCTGCTAATTTTTATTTATTTATTTATTTATTTATTTACTTTCTTGTAACGGGATCACAACCCTCG
>NW_007727015.1:236107-239343 GCF_000696425.1 Galeopterus variegatus
CTTGACTTGGTGTTGTCAGCACCACGCTCAGCCAGCGAGCAACCGGCCATCCCTATATGGGTCCAAACCCATGGCCCTGGTGTTATCAGCACCACACTCTCCCAAGTGAGCCACGGGCTGGCCCTAAACTTCCTTCCTTTGATTTGTGTACAGGTTCTGGTAAATACTGCTTGCTGTGTTTTGATGTTGGTGGCTAAGCTTATCCAGTGTATTGTGTTTGGCCCTCTTCGAGTGAGCGAGAGACAGGTAAGTCCATACAGCAAGGATGGATTCTTGTGATGATTTTTATAAAACTCTGTATTTGGTGTAATTTCAAACTTACAGAAAAGCTCTAGGAATACTACAAAGAATTTCTATATGTCCTTTATCCAGATTCACCAGTTAATATTTTGTCCCATTTGTTTTAATATTCACTTTTTATTTACATATAATAATAGATAGAGTATTTTTTTTGTAGATACCAAAGCTCCTTTTGATACTTCTTTCTTTTTCATATTTTTCATAAAATTTTTAACTTCAAATTTTTGATTTGTGGGCAAGAAATTGGTAAGATCAGGTAGGCCATCTAATTGCTAGTGGATTGATCTGGCACCAGTGGGCCTTCTATCATGAAATGTTTTTCATGAAATGGGCCTTGTTTTTCATGAAATGTTAGATACCAGGTCAAAATTTAGAGAAAACATAACCTTGGAGTATTTCAGAGATTTTTACTATATCTAGAGGTAATAGATTACATCTTTCATTTTTATTTTATATGTTGGCTTATTTTATGAATAATGTCATCCAGTAACATTTATTAAGAACCATTTTGAGTTAGAACTATAGAATTGACATGGGTTTGCTCTGTGGGTGCCTAAAGTTCAAGAGATAGAGTAATGCTAGAGGCATGGATGGAACGAATATTAAAATGTTAAGTGGGGATTTACAACAAGAAAGTTTTTTTTTATTTTTTATTGTTTTAAGCACTTGATGCCTACTATGGCACTTGTCTAAGCACTTTACATATGAGGGTACTTCAAAAAGTTTATGGAAAGATACATATTATCTTTTAATTCTAATTTTCTTTTTTTTTTTAAAGATGACTGGTAAGGGGATCTTAACCCTTGACTTGGTGTTGTNTATATTAACTTATTTAATCCTCCCAACCATCTATGAGATACATGCTATTGTTATAAGGCCCTTCCCATAGATGGGGAAACCAAAGCACAAAGATAAGTGACTTTCCCAAGGTCATGTAGCAATGACGTGGCAGCGGAGCCATGATTCAAAACCAGGGCACAAAATGTCCTAGGTTTACGTAGTGCTTTACCTGCCCCAGGTCTGAAGACTGACACTGACCAAGGATTTCTAGTTCATTTTATTGGGGATTGGTGTTCAGAAGCCAAGATCTACGTGAGCTAACTGTGCTCATTTCTACTGGGGTGTTTCTGCCCTTTTGGTAGACAGTTAGGGAATACTCTTTGGTTTTCTTTCCACTTCATTTTGTTCTCTGTACAAAATGTATACAGGAAGAGTACAATATGTGTAAGTTCTCAAAGTAATTCCTATCTTTAAATAGTCATGTTATTATTTGTTATACATTTAGGCTCAATTATTTTCAATTTTGCTTTTTTCTGTTTTAATTTTATTTTTTGAATTTTTAAAATGTTTGTATGGCTCAAAATTATTCATGAAAGAATACTTAGAAGTCATGCTTCCATTCTTATCTTCTTCACCCGATTTCCCCATCCCCACCCTTGGTAGAATATGTTTGAATATCTGGTGGGGCTAGAGCTCCCTTATTGCCCCTTTTTTCCCCTTCCTTCAGGATAGTAAAGATTACTAAAACTAGAAGTCCTCATTGTAGAAAAGAGTACAGTGAAGGAAACATAACTATACAGTGCTTGTGAGAGTATACACTTACACAACTTCTTTGGAAATCAGATGGATATAACTTATTATAAACCATAAAATCATTTGTAATCTTTGATTTGATAATGCTGAAGGAACTCATACAANATTATTTGTTATACATTTAGGCTCAATTATTTTCAATTTTGCTTTTTTCTGTTTTAATTTTTGAATTTTTAAAATGTTTGTATGGCTCAAAATTATTCATGAAAGAATACTTAGAAGTCATGCTTCCATTCTTATCTTCTTCAGCTGATTTCCCCATCCCCACCCTTGGTAGAATATGTTTGAATATCTGGTGGGGCTAGAGCTCCCTTATTGCCCTTTTTTTCCCCTTCCTTCAGGATAGTAAAGATTACTAAAACTAGAAGTCCTCATTGTAGAAAAGAGTACAGTGAAGGAAGCATAACTATACAGTGCTCGTGAGAGTATACACTTACACAACTTCTTTGGAAATCAGATGGATATAACATTATAAACCATAAAATCATTTGTAATCTTTGATTTGATAATGCTGAAGGAACTCATACAAAGATACGTACAGAGATACTCATTACAATGTTTTCTGAATGTTGAAAATTAAGTACAGTTTTGGTGTCCATCTGTACCCATTAAAATGATATGTTGGTATATTCAGGAAATGTTCACTTACATTGGTCAGGTCCTCACCATGTGATAGGTGAAAGAAAGTAGCATATGAAAATTAATGTGTTTTGCATGAAGGAAGAAGACAAGATAAATGCATAAAAGTGTTAAGGCATCATTTTAAAAATTTTCTTTGTACTTTTTATACTAAATTATGGGCTGGCAAATGTGTTTTTTTTTGTGTGTGTGACCGGCTGCACCGCGCTCAGCCAGTGAGCGCACCGGCCATCCCTATATAGGATCCAAACCTGCAGCGGGAGCGCCGCACTCTCCCGAGTGCGCCATGGGGTCGGCCCGTTATTTTTTAATCTGAAGAATATATTTTTTAAAAAGTCTAATCTTTTCTATTGTTTAAAAATCCATAGAGCAGATGTATTAAAAATGATACTGATAATCCTTACTGTTCTTTTCTATTGTGCTGTGAAATTATACAGTATTTTTATCTCTTAATACATTGGGTAGTAGACTAGTACTACTACCCTTTTAATGGCTAAAATTCCATATGCTTTTCAGTGTCACAGTCCAAAGTTTACAAATTACTTTCTGGGTGTCCACCTCTATCAGAGGGCTTCTTTTTTTCTTTGCCTTCTGTTTTCTTGTGAACAAGTGTTAGAAAGCTAAGTACAGAATATCTCCTCCATAGAAGCCAGCTTTTGTTATATTAACTTCTCTTAAGCTTTTAGGTTTAATGGTACTCAACC
>NW_007727015.1:240255-242455 GCF_000696425.1 Galeopterus variegatus
TAGAAGCCAGCTTTTGTTATATTAACTTCTCTTAAGCTTTTAGGTTTAATGGTACTCAACCATTATAAACATTTTTCTTTTTAGCACCTCAAAGACAAGTTTTGGAATTTTATTTTCTACAAGTTCATTTTCATTTTCGGTGTGCTGAATGTTCAGACGGTGGAAGAAGTGGTCATGTGGTGCCTCTGGTTTGCTGGACTTGTGTTTCTGCATCTGATGGTTCAGCTTTGCAAGGACCGATTTGAATACGTGAGTTTTTAGCTGAGCTCTTTGCTTGCTTCATCCCACGTTTGCCAGGTTTGAATTTGTGTAACATGACTGAGCCACAGCAGGCATGTGTGGGGCAGCTCTCAAGGAGGAGACTTCTGGATCAGGTGCGCATTGCCTGTTTCACGAGGAACTTTCTGCAGCAGCCAAGGGATGCCGAATTATTGTCTCCTGGGGAGGTTTCCTCCCCAACCCTGTGGTCTATTATGTTATAGCCCACATGTGTTGAGTTCATCTACATGGACTGTTTTGATCACAGTGCAAGGAAACCTTGACATATAAACTGAATAAAGTCTGGTCTCTTCTAGATATTTTCTTTTCATGTCTCCTTCCATTGTTCCCCCTCTTACCCTGATTCTCAGAGCTCATCTTTCTGACTGCTTTATACTGTTTCCACTCCCGGGCTGGGACTGAATTAGCTTTCTCAGCTTCCTGGGTGAGGGAGAACTGAACCCTTTTCTGTCTGGGTGCAGATCTGCCTCTTGGCTTTACTCAGGTGAACCTTCAACTCCTTAGTGCTCCTACACTAATCCCATGGGTCCCAGGTAAACATGTACCTGCAGTTCTGCCCCTCAGTTGAATCCACTCCAAGGCCTTGTTTGCCCTGTCTTTACCCAGTCCGCGTGGATCAGGTGGCCCTTGCACCTCTGTGACTCAATCTCA
Source organism: Galeopterus variegatus (assembly GCF_000696425.1). NCBI lineage: Eukaryota > Metazoa > Chordata > Mammalia > Dermoptera > Cynocephalidae > Galeopterus > Galeopterus variegatus. The sequence continues at coordinate 241,186 of NW_007727015.1, forward strand.
CTCTCAAAGCCTGTATTTCTTTCACAATTCAACCCCCATTCCAGGTCACAAACAGGAGCTTCTAACCTCCCAAACTAGTTTGTTATCTACACCTACTACCTGAGGAATCACTGCCCCAGGCCTTCTTTTCCAGCTGTTGCCTCTCCTCACATAATGTTAACATAACATTGTAATAGTAGTAAATCAGCATCTGGATTACATTTCAGTTGTCCTAGTGCTAATATACCTAGGAATGTCCTCCAAGTGAAGGAGGACTAGAGCAAGATTGAGAAAGAGGCACAAGGGAACATGGCTCTGTCCTGAGTCCTGTGGAATGTCACAAGAGAGAATTGCATACCCCTGGAAGATTGCTTCCTGAGGCTTCCAATCCCAGTGGGAGCAGGATCCTTGAAAATATGAGATGAAAATATAATGTATATTGTTATATTTGGTAAATTAAATGATACAGATCTCTAAATATCAGCTCATAGGCATATTCAGGTCATTAGAGAATTTGGACCATATGATCATGCGATGCTTTTCTGTGCTTAGCACAGACCCCCAAGCAAAGACTCCGTGATCGACCTCAAGTTTCTCAGTGAAGTTGGACACTGCTGTGGAGATTGAGCTGCCTTCCTGTTTTGTCTGTTTCAGCTTTCCTTTTCTCCCACCACACCCATGAGCAGCCATGGTCGAGTTCTGTCTCTGTTGATTGCGATGTTGCTTTCCTGCTGTGGCTTAGCCGTCGTCTGCTGTGTCACAGGCTACACCCATGGAACGCACACCTTGGCTTTCATGGCTGCAGAGGTAAGATGCCAGACATAGGGTTTGCTCTGACTGTATTCCTGTATATTTCCAAGGAAGCTAGAGGATTATCAACAGATTATTTTTCACCCATGAAGTGACGGATGGATATTTGGTCTTTCATCTTAAGCATTTATTGAATTCCTTTTTGTGTGTTGGATACTGGTACTGAATGCTTTTATGTATAGTATTTTCATAGTCCTTGCTACAACCTAATAAATAATTATGTTTCCCAACATATGTATAGTACTTACTGTATGCCAGGGATTGTTCTAAATACTTTACATGTATTGACTGACTCATTTTGTTATTTCTGTTTATGATGGGGACACTGAGGCACAGAGGGTGAAGTGAATTGCTTAAAGTTCCAGGGTGGCAAGGGGCACAGTCCAACTCCTTTTACTCCAAAGCAGGAAGGGCATTCCCCTTAAGATGTTATAAACAATGGTTGGTGGTGATTATTAATGAAATACTGTATAATTGATTT
>NW_007727015.1:243012-244759 GCF_000696425.1 Galeopterus variegatus
CTTAAGATGTTATAAACAATGGTTGGTGGTGATTATTAATGAAATACTGTATAATTGATTTTAAAAAATTTTTTTAAGCTAGGGTATAAATTAAGATTTTACAGAACAGTATGAACAATATAATACATGAACTGTATTTGTTATTTTGAAGGAAAAATCTCAGCCATCCATGAATATTTAAAATTTTTTTTAAAATTCTACTTTTTTAAACCTTCTGAAAATACCAATTTCTGTTTAGTAGAAATCCAGTTTTTTTGTATGATCTTATTTACAGTGTCTGTATTTGCTTTTTTTCTCAGGCCAATGGCAAACTACCCATAATTACTAATTTTAAAAATTGAAATATTAGATATATAGAATTAACTTATATCACGACAAGTTAAGTTTGAACCACTATTTGGAAATTTGTTAGAGCAGGGTTAAAATTTATTTTTGCTTAATAGCATTCATTTCAGAGTATTAGAAAAAATATTTAAAATGTTAGTAAAATTAGAAAGGGAACATTTAAATGCTTAATAAAAACATTTTTAGGGCAATCCTAGTTGACTACTTTCTCTATATGAAAGGTATACAACTATTATTTCCTCGTGGATAAGATCTGTTTAAAACTTTGTTTACACTGACATTAATTAGTTTACTTTATCAGCACCACACTCTCCCGAGTGAGCCACGGGCTGGCCCCCCTTAATTAGTTTACTTTAGATGCATTTTATTATAAAGCACTATTTGAATGATACTTATGTTTGCCTTTTGGTTCTCTAACTTTCAATTAATATTAGTCCAAACTTTGAAAAAGAGACACCTAAAAATAAACACATTTGAATTAGGCCTATTGGGTCATACTGTAGTATATACTTTTATTTTAACTCATTACTGTTTTTCTTTTTGAGATAATTTATCATGTAACAGATTTGATATTTTGAACTAAATTATATTCCTCATATTCATAGTGTTTCTTGGGTAAAATATTGTTCACTTATAGATGGGATTATAATCTCAAACATAAATAAGGTAACAGTTCTATTCTGATAGATTAAGAAGAAATATTTCTTCACATCAATTTCTATAATAAAAAATAACATGAGAGCCTTATTTTGTTTTTGTTTTTCTTCATTCTCTTTTCCTCTGGTAGATAAAGGGAGTGCACAAAGCGTTAGGGAGAGGGCAGGTACTCATAGCTAGGACAGTAGTACTAAACTATACTTAAATTCATAGCATTGCTAAGTAGTCAAACCTCCTTTTAGGTAATTAATTATGATGACTTGATGCTATATAAAAAAATGTGATTGTCAGACTTCTAGGATGAATCTCAAGATTGTAGAAGGTATCCCCAGGAGGTGTGCAGGTATAATTGGTTGTCACCTAATAACAGGAAAAGTCTCAATGAAAGTTGGGTTTCTAGGTTATGAAAATATTCCACGGAAATTTGAAGCAGAGGAAATAAAGTGGTTGGTAAACTTGAACAATATGCTTTTCAGTTGAACTGAGGAATGTTTGTATCTTTTATTACAGTCTCTTCTTGTGACAGTGAGGACTGCTCATGTGATTTTACGGTGAGTAGAAATTGTGGGGAGGGAGGTGACTGAGGTCCACTCATACAGTTGATTTTAAGATGTAACAGGTATAAAACATATGACTGAACTATAGCACGTTTAAACCAAATTCAGTCTTAACAGTACCTGATTGAGGTGTTTTTCTCTTTTTTCTACATCTGTATTGCAGATACGTAATTCACCTCTGGGACCTC
>NW_007727015.1:244999-249793 GCF_000696425.1 Galeopterus variegatus
AGGTGTTTTTCTCTTTTTTCTACATCTGTATTGCAGATACGTAATTCACCTCTGGGACCTCAACCATGAAGGGACTTGGGAAGGAAAGGGAACATATGTCTATTACACAGACTTTGTCATGGAGCTCACTCTCTTGTCCCTGGACCTCATGCACCACATACACATGTTGGTAAGTGCCCTCTAAAGGAGCTCTAACAGAGGGTAAAGCTTTCAGAATCAGGAACTGTATTAGTCCATTTTGTGTTGCTTATAACAAAGTACACAGAACTGGGTAATTATAAAGAAAAACGAAATTTATTGCTTACAATTCCTAAGGCTGGGAAGTCCAAAGTCCATCTGGTGGTGGTGACAGTGACCCAAAGGTCTCACTCACAAGATGGTGGAAGCAGAAAGAGCAGAGAGAGTGGGCTGGCCTGGTGGCGCACTGGAGAGTGCGCCGCTTGGGAGCGCGGTGGCGCTCCCGCCGNGCTGAGCGTGGTGCGGGCGCAACACCGAGGGTTGCGATCCCGTTGCCGGTCCCTGGTACAGACGCGACACCGAGGGTTGCGATCCGTTACCGGTCAGTAAAAAAGACAAAAGGGAAAAAAAAAAAGAAAAAAAAAAAGAAAGAGCAGAGAGAGCAAGAAAGACAGACTGTGCTCTTCTTTTAAAGCCCTTAGAACCACACCCCGACCACCATTTTTAATCCACTCACTACTACAGGGTCCTACAATCCAATCATCTCTTCAAGGCTCTGCCTTCTAATTACCATAATAGGATTTGACACCCTCTTAACAGTCACAGTGGGGGCCAAGTTTCTAATACATAAAACTTGGGGAACATGGTTCAAGCTTTGGGGAGTTTGGGGGGACAGAATTCAATCCACTACAGGAACCCTGGTTTGTACATTGACAAGTGAAACATTTCGAATAAGGTTGTGGACGGACCACTTAGAAGACTGTGGAAATGAATGCAGCTGTGCCTGCAGTGGCTCCCTCATTTTGCCAATGGGTGTAAAGCAATGTCATGGAACTGCATTGGCTGCTGTCCAGCTCAGGAGGTCTTTACTGTCCTAGGGGACTTAGTTAACTCTGCTGACCACATGGATAGTTTTTTGAGTTTCAAAATAAGTTAAGGTTGAACCACTGATTGGGAACTTGTTAGAAATTAAGGGGATACCTCTCCTCATAGCTTCCATGGCTTCTAATATTTAGCAGTTACTTTGTAGGTGGTAATGGGAATTCCTGCAGTGTTAACTACTTCACGGATTCATACATTTTCCTTCTCTGTAATTAAAAACAAAGTCCTTATACTTAATTCCTACTACCCTCATTGTTTACATTTTACTTTGGTGTGCCAAAACATACAGTTCTGTAAGTCTGCTTCATTGGTTAGCACGTAAGTGACCTAATAATGATGAGAATCAACATAGTAGGTGGGCAATTTATTTAAAAATTATATAAAAGTCATTTAAAAATTATTGGATTAGGCATAGCACATTTCTGTCTACTTTTTGAAAGCAACTTTGAAAACATACTTTGAATAAAAATGCATGTAATTCTTTTGTTTTAAAAAAAAAGAGCCCCCTCTCCTAAAAAAGGGGGAAAAACAAATTCCCAGAGATAACTATTAACATTTTATTGTACTTAACTACTTATTCATATGTTCAAATACATACATTCATAAATTGAGATCATATCTTGGACACATAGTTTAGGTTTTTTTTAAACTAATGTATTATGAACATTTTTCTTTTTTTTTTTTTTTGTCTTTTGTCTTTTTTCCGTGTCCGGCAACGGATCGCAACCCTCAGTGTTGCCCCCGTACCGGACCGGGGACCGGCAACGGGATTGCAACCCTCGGTGTTGCTCCCGCGCCTCGCTCAGCCAGTGAGTGGGAACCGGTCCGTATGTGGGATCCGAACCCTCGGACGGGAGCGCCGCCGCGCTTCCCAAGCGGCGCACTTATCCAGTGCGCCACCGGGCCGGCCCCTTATGAACATTTTTCTATGTTAGCAACAATTCTTCTGGACCATTTTAATATCTTCAGGATAAAAATTTCATCATATAGATGTACCATGAGTTAATTAACCAAACCCCATAATGGGTTATTTAGGTTATATTTAGTCATTTGCTATTTCACATTTTTACATAATTTTTTTTTGTCACGTATTAGTTTCAAGGTATCTATATTCTGAATTTTTTACTTAACAAATATTATTTTCCTATGTAATTAACCTTCAAAACTATCATATGTAAAATATAATAATATGTAATTATATATTATAGTAAATATAACTAATGACTATATATTACATTATATGAGTTTTTTACTAGCTGTTCTTCTACTGGGCATTTTGTTCATTTCCATATTTTTTATAATTGCATGGATGCGCATATTTTAGCATAAAGCTTTTAAATTTCTGATTAGTTTCTCAGGAAAGATTGCTGGTGATGGAACAACTACGCTGAAGAGCATGTACGTTGTTTAGGATAATGAGATAAATATATGTATTTACTTTCTGAAAGATTGTTTTAGTTCACCTTGACCAATTAAGGACTTCTGTTACACACCGCACCTTCACGACTAGCAAGTTCACCTTCACTCTAATTGTGTTTTTTATTCTCTCTCTCTCTGTGTAAGTTATTTGGCAACATCTGGTTATCCATGGCCAGCCTGGTCATCTTCATGCAGCTGCGCTACCTGTTTCATGAGGTGCAGCGTCGAATCCGGCGGCACAAGAACTATCTGCGAGTGGTTGGGAACATGGAAGCCAGGTGAGTAAGCGAAAGTCGGTGTTGTTCAAGTTTTACTCATTTTAGCTCTTTGATTATAACTGATCCCAGACTGTATCAGAACTCGTGTTTGTAAGCTATTAACAGAATGGTAGAGAGTATCTGCTCTGGAGTCAGACTGCCTGAGCATGAATCCCCACTTGGTTACTGTGTGATTTTGGGCAATTTACTTAACTCCATGTATCCTAATTACTCCATCTCTAAAATAGAGATGATAATAGGACCTTCTCCCTGGAACCGTTGGGAGAATTTTGTGAGATAATACGTGTACTTAGAATGGTACCAGGCACCTAGTTAAGCAGTAAGTATTAGGTTCTTATTATTATGTCATTATATCATCATTATTTATTTGTTTGTTTGTTTATTTGGGCAGCTGACCAGTACAGGGATCCAAACTCTTGACCTTTCATTATTATTATTAAATAGAAACTTCCTTGGGCTTCTACCCTCTTTATTTTGTAAAGATGGGTCTCGGTTATTCTTTACACATGCATGTTTACACATACACACACTCTCACACACACACACACACACACACACTCACACACTCAGTGTCATTGAAGGAGGCACTCACTTGCCAACCTGACGCTAAACCACACAGAAGGTGCAAGATTAATGGGTATCCTCTTTGTGCCCAGGGGACAGTTTGGGTTTCTGGGGGTCTTATTCCTCAGATTTGCCCAGAAATGTTCTCTGAAGTCATCACTAACAAGAGCTGTTATTAAGACAAAGTTAATTTCTGTGTGTAAGTTTCTTACTTTTTTTTTTTTTTTTAAAGATGACCAGTATGGGCTGGCCCGGTGGCGTACTCGGTGGAGTGTGGTGCTTGGGAGCGTGGCGGCGCTCCTGCCGAGGGTTCAGATCCCATATAGAGACCGGTCCGCTCGCTGGTTGAGCGCGGTTCGGGCGCGGCGCCGAGGGTTGCGATCCCGTTACCGGTCATGAAAAAAGACAAAAAGGAAAAAAAAAAAANAAAAAAAAAAAAGATGACCAGTAAGGGGTTCTTAACCCTTGACTTGGTGTTGTCAGTACCACGCTCTCTGAAGTGAGCCAACCGGTCATCCCTATATAGGGATCCGAACCTGTGGCCTTGGTGTTATCAGCACCGCACTCTCCCAAGTGAGCCACGGGCCAGCCCTTCTTACTTGTTTTTTAATGGGTGATGAAGAGAAGGCAGGCATGAAGTTTTTGATTGTCAAAAATATTTTACTGAACAGGATTTCTCTGTAACTGTGCTGTTATAAAGGTGAAGTCTGCAAAGTGGTATTCAGAGTAGTGTGGAGAATTGACAGAGATTCCTGCCATGCTTGTTTTGTTTTTCGTAGGTTTGCAGTTGCAACTCCAGAGGAGCTGGCTGTCAATAATGACGACTGTGCAATCTGCTGGGACTCCATGCAGGCTGCAAGGAAACTGCCCTGTGGACATCTTTTCCACAAGTAGGAGCTTTGTGAAGGGTCACATAGTACTGGTGTTCTGTCTGGGGCGTGTGGGTGCTTTTTGTACCCAGGCTCAAGGCTGCTGCTAGCAGGGGAGTGGAAATATTACCTCAGACTGGCCTTGTTGCTGACACTGAGTGTTATGGGAAGCTTCGGGTGCCCTTCTTTATCCCTTAGCCTCTTCTGTCTCCTGCAGGACTGTGTCCCACCCACAATTTACCATCTTAATTTGTGAATGCTTTAGCTGTCTTCATATTTCTTCTTCATTTAAGCTCTGAGATACAGCAAATATGCCTGTAAGATTTTAAAAGGCAGTGTTGGGGGTAATCCTGGCTTGTAAACAGTTTATTACCTAAATGGGGAGAGAGACTATATATTTTTGCATTTTGCACATGCTCAAAAGAAGCATAGAAACACACTAGAGAAGTGGGCTGAAATGGGACTAGACCAGGACCACTAAACAGTGTAAAAATTGTGTTATCAAGGATTACAAAAATAGGCTCTTATGTAAACCTTCATGATTGGATCTGTTATTTATTTTCAGAGATCTCATAGGGTCTCTGTTTAACCTAAATTGTTCTTTT
>NW_007727015.1:250367-253129 GCF_000696425.1 Galeopterus variegatus
GGGGTTTACAGTCTGACGGAAGAGACAAACATGAATTCATCAGGCAGTTTTATGAATGTGGGAGTACAAATTGAGACAAGTCTCTAAAGAAAAGGCATATGGTTCTTGAGAGCTTATAACAAAGGGGGTCAGAGATCTGACTCAAACTTAGAGGAAGTGATTCTTGAGAGGAATTAAGTCAGCAAAAGGAGGGATCAGGCAAAAGAGTATTTAGACAGAAGGAGCACCTCTGTAGCAAGAGGGAATGTGGTATGCTGAAGGAACTAAAAGAGAACCTGCGTGACTGGCACTTGGTGTGTAAGAGGCAGGGATGTTTGCTGAGGCAGGAAAAGAAGGCAAGATCTAGAGGGCCCTTTGATGGGGCAAGAAGCCATTGAAGGTTTTTATTTCTTTTTCTTTCTTCATTGAAGGTTTTTAAGTAGCACTTGGTGAGTAAGATTTGTAGTTTGAAAAGACTGGGGACTTGTTAATAACTGCTGCAGTGGTTCAGGGGTGCATCGAGAGTAGCTTGGACTACAGCGTTGGAAGTGGAGTTGGAGAGAATGCAGGTTTGAGAAGGATTAGGAAGGATGTGGTGCTAGACTGGCTGTGGGAAAGTGAGGAATAAAAGAGGTGCCAAGGATTCTCCTAGTTCTGCAGCTGGTGCTGTTGGTTGAGGTTGAGGAGACCAGGGAGTTTGCCTACATTTCTCAGAGTCCTTTCAGTTGGTTCCAGAGGAGCTTGGGAGGGCTAGTTGGGAAGAAGAACTCAGAGAGTACATTTTAGCCCAGAAGAAATAATTTTAAGCATATGATTAGATTAATTTTACAGTTTAATTTTTTTATTTTAGGCAAAATTCAGATAATATACAATTAACTTTTAAAGTGTACAATTCAGTGGCATTTAATGTATTCACAATGTTGTGCAACATCCCTTTTCTCTAGTTTCAAAAATTTTATTACTCCAGAATAACACTCATACTAAGAAATCACCTCCCTGTCCTCCCTCCGCCTATCACCCGGCAACCATTAGTCAGCTTTCTTTCTTTACGGATTTGCCTATTCTGGACATTTCATGTAAAAGGAATCAGACAACAAGTGGCCTTTAATGACTGGATTCTTTTACTTAGCATAATGTTTTTGAGACCATCCAAGTTGTGCACATATTAATACTTCATTCCTTTTTGTGGCTGAATTTGAATGATTTATACTAATTAAGGAATTTGTTTATCCATTCATCCATTGATGGACATTTGGGTTGTTTCTACCTTTTGGCTATTGCGAGTAATGCTGTTGTGAACATTTGTGAACATGAACCTGTTTGAGGACCCGTTCTCACTTCTTTTGGGTAAATACCTACGAGTGGAATTGCTGGATCATTTCATAATTCTATGTTTAATTTCTTGAGGAACTGGCAAACTGTTTTCCATATCTTCTGCACCATTTTACATTCCCAGCAGCAATGCATGAGGGTTCTAATTTCTTCACGTCCTTGCCAAACTTGTTATTTTCTGTTTTTCTTATTATAATCATCCTGTGGATGCGAAGCGGTATCTCATTATGCTGGTTTTTGTTTTGTTTTTTTAGTAATAATTCTCAAATGTAATTTTTTTATTGTAGCAAAATATACATAACATAAAATTTACCATTTTAACCATTTTTAAGTGTACAGTTTGGTGGCATTAAGTACAATAACACTGTTGTAAAACCTTCGTCACCATCCATCCCCAGAACTTTTTCATCTTCCCAAGCTGAAACTCTGTTCCCATTATACAGTAAATCCCATTCTCCTCTTCTTTAAGTGTACAGTTTGGTGGCATTAAGTACAATAACACTGTTGTAAAACCTTCGTCACCATTCATCTCCAGAACTTTTTCATCTTCTCAAGCTGAAACTCTGTTCCCATTATACAGTAAATCCCATTCTCCTCTTCTCCCAGCCCCTGGCATCCACCATTCTGTTTTCTGTCTGTATGAATTTGGCTATTCTAGGTACCTCTGTTGGGTTTGGGTGTAGTTTGCTCTTTTTCTGGTTTCAGAGGTGGAAAGTTAGATTGTTGATTTGAGAGCATTCTTCTTTTTAGGCATTTTTAGCTATACATTTGCCTCTGAACATTGCTTCTGCTGCATCCCATCAGTTTGGGTATGTTGTCTTTTTGTTTTCTATGTCTCAACATGTCTGATTTCTTCATGATTTCTTCTTTGACACAGTGGTTGTTTAAGAGAGGTTTGAATTTTAAAACACTTGCCTGCCTTGGGTTGAGTGAGCAAATCACTGTGTGGACATCCCCTCAGTTTGCTTTACTTTGTAGCATTGGTAACAGTGGGAGCAGGATTGTGTGATGATAATCTAAGGCAAATTCATTTTAATTTGTGATAAAGCTAAGTGTCTAGATTCTAGCAGGCAATAATGAGGTAATTCATTGTTATAGAAGATATTTTTTGCAAGATTTCACAATCCAGTGACTATTTATTGAAGGGTCATACTTAGAAGGAGAAATCCTTCTGCAACTCCTTCAAGAATATTATAGTTATATAGAAAAACATGTTTTCTCTCAAGTTTGGTTTCTTTCAGTTGTAGAAGTCTAGCATTTATTTTTTATTTTTTATTTTTAAAAGATGACCGGTAAGGGGATCTTAACCCTTGACTTGGTGTTGTCAGCACCACGCTCACCCAGTGAGCCACAGGCCATCCCTATGTGGGATCCGAACCTATGGCCTTGGTGTTATCAGCACCACACTCTCCCGAGTGAGCCACGTGCCGGCCCTAGCATTTTTTTTTTTT
>NW_007727015.1:254265-257415 GCF_000696425.1 Galeopterus variegatus
AAAAATGACTTAGATGTACATATATGGGCAGATTACATTATTTTGGAACATTTCTGTCACACTCTTATGACACAGAGATGGTAAGAAGTAGCTCCATCTTAGTCTTTGGGAAAGTTTTGCTACTTAAGTACCATTTGTTTGCTAGAGACTCCATGGATCAAAACATGGCAAGGTTCTCCTTTAAAACTTTGTATGTGTGTGTGTTCACAGAAGCTAAAAAAAGAAAGACAAACAGTGGGCATTTTTATTCAGTGTCTCCCTGAGCTCTTAGAAAAAAATAAAGAATTTTCAGAAAATGGGAGGAGACCTTGGTGATCACTTCATCTAGCCTTCTCATTTTTTAGTAGAGAAGACTAGTCCAGAGGGGTTGAAGGGTTTGCCTGGGTCACACAGCTAGTTAGTGGTGGAGTTGGGACCAGATCTCACATTTTCTACTTCTTGTTCTAGTTCCCTTCTCTTTAGTTGACACCAGAAGTATTTATTGAATGTCTGCCATAATTAGGGCATTATCATCTCCTGAGAGAGCAAAAGCAGCAGTCAGCCTCATTGGAAAGGCAGAATGCAAAGAGAAGTACGTGGAGGAAGTGGAGGTGGTGAGGGCAAGGGAGCGGTTACAGAGAAGATGGAGAGAAGACAGGCCTGCGGGACTGCGTGCTAGATGAAAAAGTGGCTGGGTGGTCTTGGCAAGTTAGTTAGGTCCCAGACAAGGGAGCTGGAGGGATGAGCTTCAGTGAGTGAGTGAGTGAGATCTCTGAAGTCAAGATTTTGTAGATAAGGCCAAGGTTATGACCATGTTGGTAGGTAGCTAGAGCAGAATGAAGAAAAGAGCATTGGAACAGAGGACTCAGAGAGGCCAGGGTGGGTGGATGGTTTAGTCACACGGATTTTGAAGTAGCCAAATAGAGTTGGGAAGGAAGCTGGTGAGCTGCGCTCTGAAGTCTTATTGACGAAGAGGGCTCATGAGTAGGAGCTTGGTGGATGACTACGTGTGGTAAAGGATTTTAATGTACACTGCAGAACATGCTAGAAGTGTACTGGAGTGAAATAGAGTAAAGAGGAAATGTCCGCAAATGTTTCTCAACATTTAAATCTTGCTAGTCGTAAATAGAAAGTAAAATTGGGACACATTTGATACATTCAGAATACTTCTGGTGAATTCTTACAAAATATGCTAAGGAACAATCGAGTGTGTTCACATATCTTATTTTGGACTTTTTGGTAGCTCCTGTCTTCGTTCCTGGCTAGAACAAGACACCTCCTGTCCAACATGCAGAATGTCTCTTAATATTGCTGACAATAATCGTGTCAGGGAAGACCATCAAGGCGAGAACTTGGATGAAAATTTGGTTCCTGTAGCAGCAGCTGAAGGCAGACCTCGCTTAAACCAACACAATCACTTCTTCCACTTTGATGGTTAGTTGGTTTCAACCTCTTAAACTATACCCAAGGTATTTCTCCCCTAAGAGGATGCTATTTTAATTATAAATTGCCCTGTATGGACCAGTTTAATATTATATTTCAACTTTATTTGAAAGTGTTCAGTATGGATGGACAGATAGACAGGTAGAACTGAGGGCTTATTCTGTGCCAGGCATTTTGCTAGATTCTGTGTCAATAAGGATGGGGTGGGAGCGGGGAAGGGGAGGTAGTAAAATTGAATCAACCATGCCTTCAAAGAACACAATCAGTTTAATAATTAATCTTTGCTAATAATTTATTGCATTGGTGTGATTTAAGTATATAATGAAGGATCATGAGTAGCCTTTCCATTGAGTACCAGAAACAAAATCAGAGCTGGAGCCCTGTTGCTTTGTCCATAAAATATGAATGTTCTTCTTCCCAGCAGTGTTGAAAGTCATAATAAAAACCACACTTAAAATTATAAGGCCATGGGTACCTTATCGATCATCCTTCCTTAATTCACATTACATTGAACTGTAGATGTTCATCAGTTTTAATATCACTATATTCTGTGAGTTCATGTTTCTCATTATTACTGTGAAACAGGCATAACTGGAGGAGTGCTAGTCAGATCTCTGATTTGAGTTTCCAGGGGTCGAATACAGTGGGAATGGAGGCATGTTTGTGAAATCCCTGAAAGAAAGGACCAAGGGGAATAGAGTCAAGCCTCCCAGCAGAGTAGATGGGGGACTGCTGGGCTAGCTGGGCCCAGGACTCTAGAGGGGTTTAGGGGGCTAGTTTGGTGGCTGTTGATTAAGGCCTCTACTAGGTAAAACTTCTGAAGTATACTAGCAGATCCTGGAGATGGATCCTGGCTGTGTAATCATTATTTTATGAATTATTATTACTAAAAATATAGTCAAAATGATAAAGTCAACTTTATTTCTCCCTAGTAAGTGCATGAAATAAGTATCCATTTTTTTTAATGGGTACGTTTTGTTTGGTGAAACCTTTTAGATGGCCATTTAATTTGATTTTGTGAATGCTGGAAGAGCCAGTTCCTTGAAATGGCCCCTGGATGGCTAACTGGGTCTCATTTCCGAATGGAGCCAAGTAGCCATTTGCTGATTAGAGGTCATACATGTACCCTGTTTGAGACTTTCATAAGCCACTTGTCCCTGTTTTTTCTTTTTTTTTTTTTTTAAAGATGACCGGTAAGGGGATCTCAACCCTTGACTTGGTGTTGTCAGCACCACGCTCTCTGCATTGAGCAACTGGCCATCCCTATGTAGGGATCTGAACACGTGGCCTTGGTGTTATCAGCACCGCACTTTCCCGTTCCCGAGTGAGCCACGGGCCGGCTCTCACTTGTCCCTGTTTGTGCCGCTGTCCACTGCTATGGGGAAGCCTTACTTCACCACCTATGGACTGTAACCTGCCAAGTGTTAACTGGCTAGAACTCAGCAAGCCAGAATTCCTCTTTTGCATAAGGGACCAAACCATTCAGGACTGAGCAAGCTTGAATTCCTCAGTTGCATAGAGGGCCAGAGTGGGAACCTGGGCATGGGCTTTTGCTATATAAGACAATCCTTCTCTTTGTTCTGGTGGAACATACTTTCCATTTTATACCAAAGGCTGTGTCTTTCTTTTTTTTTTTTCCTTTTTTTTTGTCTTTTTTTTCCGTGTCTGGCAACGGATCGCAACCCTCATTGTCGCGCCCGTACCGGACCGGGACCGGCAACGGGATCG
>NW_007727015.1:258157-259743 GCF_000696425.1 Galeopterus variegatus
GTGGGAGCGCTGCTGCGCTCCCAAGCGGCGCACTGTAGCAGTGCGCCACTGGGCCGGCCCCAAGGCTGTGTCTTTCTGATTTTCAAATTGCCAAATAAAGTTTCTCTGTTTCCAAATTCCTTTTCAGTAAAATTTTGTTAACAGTTTTATATTCCGTGCTTCATTGCTTCTTTGTGAAAGAATGAAAAAGCACCCTTAAATATGTGGCTTGATATTGAATTGTTTTACAGCTAATATTTGGTGGTGTTATATCTTGGGCTCCCCTTTTCTTAGAGAAATGACAGAAGCAGCAGACTTATCGGTGCCATTAGTCCACAAACCTGTGTGGTAGAACTCTTTGAAAAGGATTTTGAGTCAGAAAACCAAGGTCTTTAAGTCAGATTAATAAGGAGAAATTAATAAAATTTCATGAAAATAATTGTGAAAATGATGTCTCCAAATGAGTAGTGATTTGTGTATAGTGTGAAAGAGAAACTCATCTGTTAGAGCCATGAACACCTTCCTTACATTCTAGGCCGAGAGGGTGGATTGGGGGTCATGTTGACCAAGGGCCCCTAGAAAGAAGGAAAGGCCACTGGCAAAGTGTTCTAGAACCTGGCTGTCTGGATTCACATCCTGGCCATCATCATTAAAGTGCGTGATCTTGGACAGGTTACCTAACTTCTAAGTGTCTTAAGGACCAAAGGCCCAGGGGACTAGAGTCATATCTCTGAGAAGAATAAAATGAGAATAATAATAGGAGGTACCATGTGGGGTTTTAGTGAGGACCGAATGAGGTAATCCATGTGAGACACTTGACACAAAAGGCTGGCATAAAGTAAGCACTTGCTGAATACCAGCTGTTGTTATAGAGTGGCCTACTGTAGAGTCAATGACACGGGGAAAGAGTCAGGGCTCTAAAACTTGTGCTGGATTCTCATTTGTTTCAGGGTCCCGTATCGCGAGTTGGCTGCCGAGTTTTTCTGTTGAAGTGATGCACACCACCAATATTCTTGGTATTACGCAGGCAAGCAACTCCCAGCTTAATGCAATGGTAAGGACCACTAACTGCTTTAAAAACATAGCTAATGATTACGAGGGAAAGAGAAGCTGGGATGTGCGTGTAGTGCTTATGACCTCGTTAGTTTTACTCTGCTCTGGCAGAGTAGCAGGATTTCAGGAGCTTTTTAAAAATTCACTGGGACCACTTAAATTCCTGTGTTTTAAAATTTGAAACTAGTTTGGAAGCCAGCTTTCATTTTACCTCTGTGGCAGATAATCTAACCTTTTCTGAGCAGTTCACTATTATGATATAGGCTTACCTTCGGCCTCTCCTTGATTTTAGCCAAAATATTTTTGGGGGAGTTACTAACTGGAGTGAATGATGTGCCTTTTTAAAAAATTTGTATGAGGCCTACCAAATTTGTTTTTTTGTTCCCTGTCCCCGCCCTTTTCCCCATCCTGCCCCAAATAAGTGTGTGTGAGTGTGTGTGAGTGTGTGTGTGTGTGTGTGCACGCGTGCTGCTGGATCGAGGATATTGTTCAAATACTTCAAATTTCTTTATATTTTTCCAGAGGTGCGTGTTTTTATTCTACAATGCTGGAGA
>NW_007727015.1:260101-265443 GCF_000696425.1 Galeopterus variegatus
AGTTTGGAAGCCAGCTTTCATTTTACCTCTGTGGCAGATAATCTAACCTTTTCTGAGCAGTACTAGGTTCACTATTATGATATAGGCTTACCTTCGGCCTCTCCTTGATTTTAGCCAAAATATTTTTGGGGGAGTTACTGACTGGAGTGAATGATGTGCCTTTTTAAAAAATTTGTATGAGGCCTACCAAATTTGTTTTTTTGTTCCCTGTCCCCGCCCTTTTCCCCATCCTGCCCCAAATAAGTGTGTGTGAGTGTGTGTGTGTGTGTGCACGCGTGCTGCTGGATCGAGGATATTGTTCAAATACTTCAAATTTCATACTTCAAATTTCTTTATATTTTTCCAGAGGTGCGTGTTTTTATTCTACAATGCTGGAGAAAGTGTGTGTGTGTGTGTGTGCACGCGTGCTGCTGGATCGAGGATATTGTTCAAATACTTCAAATTTCTTTATATTTTTCCAGAGGTGCGTGTTTTTATTCTACAATGCTGGAGAAACATGTTTCAGCATTTTTTAAATCTAGAGTTCATTGTTAGAATAAATTCAGAAGTCTTAAAATACAAACCTCTTTAGTCCTGCTTAGATGAGGACCTCTGGCTGACCTGGATAAGCCTGGCTACTATTCCGAATGTCTTTGGTTCATTTGTTCATCTATTCATTAATCTTTATTTACAAACAAATTTGTACTGAAAGCCTATTGCTGTGACAGGCACCGTGCTGAGCATAGCACCTGTAATGTCAACAAGGTAGACAAGAATTCTGCTCTCAAGAAGAGTAAGTTCTAGTTAGCAAAACAGATTATAAATACAAACAAATAAGGTAATTGCTGATGGTGATGAGTGTTCTGGAGACAGTAAGGCAGGTGGTGTGGTAGAGTAGGTGGGTAAAGGCTATTTTAGAGGAGGCATTTAGAGAAGTTCTCTGAGGAAATAATATTTAAGCTGAGACATGAAGGACCAGATGGAGTTAGATCAGAGGGAAGGAGCAGTGGAAACAGTGGGTGCAAAGGCCATATAGTGAGAAAGTACTAGAGACCGAGAGAGGTTATTGTGGTTGGAGTCTAGCAAGTAGGGGACCGAGACTGTGATATAGAGATTGCAGAGCCAGGTCATGCAGGGTTTTGTAGCCCACAGTCACGTTTAGATTTTACAATGAAAGTATCAGGTGGCCACTCAAAGCTTTTTATAAACACTGCCCACCCTCTCCCTGGGGACTGACGGAACATTGAACAGAAAATGATTTTGCTTCTGGGGGGAGAATAAATTATAGGAGGGTCAAAAATGGAAGCAGCAAGACCAATTAGGAGATCCGTTGCAGTAGTTCAAGCAAACTAAAATAGTGGCTTGGACAGGGTGTTGATAAAACGATGAAAAGAAGGGGGAGATTTAAGATATGCTTGTAAGATGAACTGACGGGACTTGATGATGCTATGGTTTGGATGTGCGAGTGATGGGGTGAGGGTAGTGGAGGAATGAAAGCTGACATGTTGGGTTTTGGTTAAGCAGCTGAGTTGATGGTGGTACCATGTACTAATATAGGCAAGACTGGGGAGGACTGGGCATTCTGTCTGGCTGGGTAGGTTTGGAATGTCATGTAGGCAGTTCTGGACCCCAGCAAAGACAGCAAGCTGGAGATGTGCTCATTTGGGAGTTTTAAGTTTGTAGGTGATATCTAAAGTAATGGACCGGATTTGCTCTTCTAGGAAGAGAATGTAGGTTGCAAAGAGAAGAAGCCTCAGGACTGAGCTGTGAGGTCCTGCCAGGTTACAGAAGTCTGGCACAGAGAGGAGGAGCCATGACAGTCAATTGAGAAAGAAGGAAACCAAGAGAAGGTGGCAGCACAAGCCCAGAGGAGTTCCTGTTTCCAGGAGGGAGGAATCAAGCATATGGGAATTCTTGTAAGATGAGATTGGAAAAGTGCATGTTAGATTTGTAGAGTGAAGGTGATTGATTAGCTGGACAACAAGCACTTTCCATGGCCCTAAGGGCTGAACACTAGATTGTGGTGGATTGCAAAATGAATGGGACCTGTAGAAATAAATAGTATCTAGAAGTATGTTATAAAGGAGGCAGACAGTAGACGTGGTAGCTTGATAGGGATGTGGTATTCAGGGGTGTTTTGTTGTTTAAGATTTTTGAACAGGTCATTTATTCACAAGTTTCAAAACCTAGAAAGGAGTACACAGTGAAGTCATGCTCCCATTCTTTCCCCGTGCTCCCAGTCCCCAACCCCCCATAACAACTTAGTTTAGTTTCTTCTGTATTTTCCTCTTCCAGAATGTTTATAGGCACAAGCTCTATACCCAACAAACAGTAACTACTGATTCCTCCTTCCCCCTAGCCTCTGATAACCATTGTGCTACTTTCTGTCTCTGATTTTAACTACTCTAGGTACTTCATATAAGTGGAATAATACAGTATTTTTCTTTTTGTGTCTGGCTTATTTCACTTAGCATAATGTCATCAAGGTTCATCATGTTGTAGCATGTGTCAGGATTTCCTTTTAAAAATTGAATAATATGGGCCAGCCCAGTGGCGCACTGGAGGGTGCGCCGCTTGGGAGCGTGGCGGCGCTCCCGCCGAGGGTTCGGATCCCATGTGGTGACCGGTTCCCACTCGCTGGCTGAGCGTGGCGCGGGCGCAGCACCGAGGGTTGCGATCCTGTTGCCGGTCCCCGGTACGGGCACGACACCGAGGGTTGCGATCCCGTACCAGCCAGTAAAAAAACAAAAAAAAAGGAAAAAAAAAAAAATTGAATAATATTCCGTTGTATGTATATACCACATTTTGTTTATCCATTCATCTGTGATGGACATTGGGTTGCTGCCATATTTTAGCTGTTGTGAATAATGCTGCTTTGAACATGGGTATACAAATATCTGTCTCTTTGAGACTCTGCTTTCAATTCTTTGAATACTCATGGATCTTTTTTTAAAGACTTTTTCTTAGAGCAGTGTTAGGTTCAGAGAAGAATTAAGAGGAAGGTCCAGAGATTTCCTATACAAGTATACGTCCTCCCCCCACACATGCATAGCCTCCCCCATTATCAACATCTTCCACCAGAATGGTACACCGGTTACAACTGAAGAACTTGCATTGAAATGTTATCACCCAAAGTCCATGGTTTACATTAGGGTTCACTCTTGATGTACATTCTGTGGGTTTGAACAAAGGTATAATAACACATATCCATGATTATAGTATCATACAGAGTATTTTCACTGCTCTAAAAATGCTCTGTGTTTCACCTGTTCATCCCTCCTCTCCCCCCAGCCCCTGGAAACCACAGATCTTTTTTTTTTTTCCTTTTTGTCTTTTTTCATGACCGGCAACGGATCGCAACCCTCAGTGTCGCGCCCGTACCGGACCGGGACCGGCAACGGGATTGCACCCCTCGGTGTTGCGCCCGCACCTCGCTTAGCCAGTGAGCGGCCGGTCTGTATGTGGGATCCGAACCCTCGGCGGGAGCGTCGCCACGCTCCCAAGCAGCACACTGTAGCAGTGCGCCACCGGGCCGGCCCCGAAACCACAGATCTTTTCATCGTCTGCCTAGCTTTGCCTTTTCTAGAATGTCATACAGTTGGAATCATACATTATGTAGTAGCCTTTTCAGATTGGCATCTGTCACTTTAGTAATTTGCATTTAAGGTTTCTCCATGTCTTTTTATGCACTGATAGCTCACTTTTTTTTTTAAGCACAATAATATTTCATTGTCTGGATGTACTACAGTTTATTAATCTAGTCATGTACTTAAGGATATTTTGGTTGCTTCCAAGTTTTGGTAATTATGAATAAAGCTGTTGTAATCATCTATGTGCACGTTTTTGGGTAAACATAAGTTTTTAACTCCCTTGAGTAAATACCAAAGAGTATGACTACTAGATCAAATGGTAAACATATTTTTAGTTTTGCTAGGATCTGCCAAACTGTCTTCCAAAGTGGCTGTCTCATTTTGTATTCTCACCAGCAGTGAGTGAGAGTTCCTGTTGCTCCGCATCCTTACTAGCATTTGGTGGTGTTAGTGTTCCAGCTAGTGGCCATTCTAATAGGTGTGTAGTGGTATCTCATTGTTTTAATTTACATTTCTCTTTTGACATATGATGTGAAGCATCTTTTCATATGTTTATTTGCCATCTGTACATCTTCTTTGGTGAGGTGTCTGTTAAGATCTTCAACCCATTTTTTAATCGGGTTATTTGTTTTCTTATTGTTGAGTTTTGAGAGTTCTTTGTATATTTTGGGTAGCAGCCCTTTATCAGATATACCTTTTGCAAATATTTTCTCTCAGTCTATGGTTTGTCTTCTCATTCTCTTGATACTGTCTTCTGCAAAACTTTTTAATTTTAACGAAGTCCAGCTCATCAATTATTTCTCTCATGGATTATGCCTTTGGTGTTGTATCTAAAATGTCATCACCATACCCAATGTTATCTAGGTTTTCTTTATTATCTTCGAGGAGTAGTATAGTTTTGGTCTATGATATTTTTGAGTTAGTTTTTGTAAATGGTGTAAAGTCTCTGTCTAGATTTGTTTTTTGCATGTGAATGTTTAGTTCCAGCACCATTAGTTGAAAAGGCCATCTTTGGTCTATTGTAGTACCTTTGCTCTTTTGTCAAAGATCAGTTGACTGTATTTATGTGGGTCTATTTCTGAGTTCTCTATTTCTATTTTATCTGTTCTTTACCAATACCACACTATCTTGATTACTGTAGCTTCATAGTAAGTCTTGAAATTGGATAGTGTCAGGCCTCCAACTTTGTTCTTCTCTTTCAGTATTGTATTGTCTATCCTGTGTCTTTTGCCTCTTCATATAATCTTTAGAATCAGTGTGCTGGTATCCATAATATAGCTTGCTGGGATTTTGATTGAAATTACATTGAATCTATACATCAAGTTGTGAAGAACTGACACATGTAATAGGAATGCCGGAAGGAGAAGAAAAAGAGAAAGAAACAGAATATTGAAAACAATGACTGAGAATTTCCCCAAGGATAAATGCCAAAAAAACTATACCTAAGCATATCGTTTCAGACTACAGAAAATCAAACACAAAGAAAAAAATCCTGAAAGAAGCTGGGGGTGGGGGTGGGGAGAGCAAAGACAGTGTGTTTATAACATTTGTAGTTGTCCCATAGTCCTTGGATATTCTACTTTGTTATTTTCCATCTTAATTCTCTTTGCTTTTTGGTTTTCAAAGTTTCTATTGATGTCTCTTCAGGCACAGTGATTTTTCCTGCAGCCATGTCCAGTCTGCTAGTAAGTACATCAAAGACATTCTTCATGTCTGTTCAGTGTGTTTGATCTCTAGCATTCTTTTTGGTTCTTTGTTAGGATTTCCATCTCT
>NW_007727015.1:265706-269303 GCF_000696425.1 Galeopterus variegatus
AGAATTTCCCCAAGGATAAATGCCAAAAAAACTATACCTAAGCATATCGTTTCAGACTACAGAAAATCAAACACAAAGAAAAAAATCCTGAAAGAAGCTGGGGGTGGGGGTGGGGAGAGCAAAGACAGTGTGTTTATAACATTTGTAGTTGTCCCATAGTCCTTGGATATTCTACTTTGTTATTTTCCATCTTAATTCTCTTTGCTTTTTGGTTTTCAAAGTTTCTATTGATGTCTCTTCAGGCACAGTGATTTTTCCTGCAGCCATGTCCAGTCTGCTAGTAAGTACATCAAAGACATTCTTCATGTCTGTTCAGTGTGTTTGATCTCTAGCATTCTTTTTGGTTCTTTGTTAGGATTTCCATCTCTCTGCTTACATTGCCCATCTGTTCTTGCATTCTGTCTACTTTATCCATTAGAGCCCTTAGCATGTTAACTACGGTTGTTTTAAATTCTCAGTCTGATAATTCCAGCATCACTGCCATGTTTGGTTCTGATGCTTGTTATGTCACCTCAAATTATATTTTTTGCCTTTTAGTATGCCTGGTAATTTTTTCTTGATTGCTGGACATGATGTAGTATGTGAAAGGGACTGTGGTAAATAGGCCTGTAGTAAAGTGACAGTGGGGGGAGGGGAAATGCCTCTAGACTGTGAAATTCACACCTGCTTCTCAGAATGTTTTCTTGCCCTTAGGTGAAACAGAATGGCTAGAGTGGGCTGCAGCTGGGTATTTCCCTTCTCCCAGGTCAGTTGGGCTCTGATAAAACTCTAGCAAGTTAGGCCCTGGTTAACTGGTTTCTCCTAAGGGTAGGCTTTGTTAAGAACAGAGTGCTGTTGCTTATTTGACAATGCTTCCTTTTCCCCTCCCCTGCCAGAAGCATGAAGGGATTTTTATCAGATATTTACTGCTGGAACCTCGTTGAGCTCCTGGAAGTAAACCTCACAATATTGGGGGGGGAGGGTTCCCTATGACTGAGTCCCCCTAAAGTTCTTAAATCTTGGAGTTGCTCACATGAGCCTGCAGCAGTTTGTTAGTTTTGTTCAGGTTTTCATTATGGGTCTTTTCTTAAAGATGTATCCCAAAGCATGTTTGGTATGTGATAGGAATGATCTCTAGAGGGGCAAAGATGGATGGTGCAGAACAAATAGAAGAACTAACTGAAAGAGCAAAATCCTTAAGATGGAGAGTGGGATTGGGAGACAGGAGAGAGGGATTCACTGTTGTTAGGAGGAGGGATGGATGTAGCTACAGACAGGTTGTTTGAGATTTGGTTTAAAAAGAAGGCATGGCTCACAGTAGCCAAGAGGTAGAAGCAACCTAAATGTCCAAAGATGTGGCATACACCCATGGTGGACTGTTATTCAGCCTTAAAAAAGAAAGAAATCTGTCACATGTTACAACATGGATTACATTACGACCTTGAAGACATTATGCTAGTGAAACAAGCCAGTCACAAAAAAGCAAATGCTGCGTGATCCCACTTCATGAGGTATTGAAGGTGATCAAACTCTTACGTACTGAAACTAGAGTGGTGGTTTCAGGGCCTGGGGTGAGGGAGAAAAGGGGAGTTGCTGTTCAGTGGGTACCAAGTTTTGCTTTTACAAGATGAAAAAGTTCCAAGAATTTCTGCACACAGCAGTGTGCATATAGTTAACGCTATTACACTATACCCTTAAAAATCATTAAGATGGTAAATTTTATTGATTTTTGACCACAATAAAAAAAGAAGGCACTGCTCCTGCTTTCTCCATGAAATCTTCAGCAGGTCGTTGGCAGAGAGTGAGGGTGACTTCAGGGTGGGAGTGTGGCAGCCTAGTGCGGCCACTGCCAGGCTCATGGCAGGCTCTGCATGGGTACTTGGGGGCCAGGCAGTTATTGAAGCTCTGTGGATGGATCACCTCACCTGCCTCAGGAAAAAAACCAGACTTCATGGCCATGTAATGCCCCTAGGAATGAGAATTGCATTCTTGGAGTCCCCGTGTTTAGAATCCTCAGGCAGGCCCTGGCTGTTTTTTCTCTAGTTCTGTGATGGTTTGGAATAGACAATTTTCAGCACAGCTAATTTACTGGAAGCATGCATTTCTTATTAAGATGCAATATTTAACATACTAGATTTTCTGGAAGAAAAGCTTTGGTCTAGTAAAATGAATCTTAGGTTTTTTTGGGGGGGGCGGGGGTGAGAAGGAAGCTGGTTAAAAATAGGAACTTATCTGATTATAGAGGTTTTTAATGAATTCTTCCCCATTTAGCTTTGACTTCTCCTGGAAAATAAGTGATCAACTCATGTTTATATAAGCAATAAGGGGATCACAGGAATGTGGAGGCCCTGGGGCCTTTGGGGCACTGCTTGTCTTGCCGGTGTCCCCCAGCAATGACTCTAAGCAAATCTCTGTGCAGGTTTCACCCCATCTTTTTTTTTCAAGGCCCTGACATTGAGACACAGCCCGCCCATTTTCTATAGTTTATCATGATACGTTCCTTAGGAGCTAATATCTCAATAGTTGACTTTATTGTGCCCCTAAACCAGTTATTTTTTCCTCCTCTTTCTTTTTTTCTTTTGATCATTGAGACTTTTCCACAAATAAAGCCTTGAATATAAGCATTTGTAAATAAATGTATGTATGTGAAAAACAAAAAAAAACTGGAGCTGCTTCAATGAAAGTATGGATGGTGGTGTGCCCAGACCTCTGCCTGCTTCCCCCTACACAGACACGCCCACCATGGAGCCCTAAGTGGACTCTGAGATGACTGTACAGTACAATTTGAAAACTACAGCTCCAGGGCAATATTAGGAATTTGCATTCTTTATCATCTTTTTTTTTTCGAATTGTGGTATAATTTACATATAGTAAAAATTGACCCTTTTTAATATCCAGTCCAACTCATATAGTTGTGTAACCATCACCATAATCAAGGTAGAGAATAGGGTGCTGGCCTGTTAGCTCCCTCAGTAGAACGTGGTGCTGATAACACTGAGGTCAAGGGTTCAGATCCTTGTATTGGCCAAAAAAAGACAGAGAACAGTTCCATTTCTCCTCCCCACAAATCCCATTGTGCCCCTCTGCCGTCACTTCCTTGACCCCACTCCCAGTCCCTGGCCAAACACTTAGCAGTTTTCTTTCCTTATAACTTTACCTCTTCCAGGATGCCATATAAGTGGAATCATACAGTTGGGCTTTTGAGTCAGACTTCTTTCACTTAACATAATGCATTTGAATTTCATCCATGTTGTGTGTATCAGAAGTTTGTTCCTTTTAGGAATTATAGCTTTAAGGAGAACACATTTTCATACTCATGGTATACTGAGCTTTAAAATAAACACTTTTTAAAACTAGAATATTCCAGTTGAGCCTGTCTTGGGATCCAGCTGGATTTCTGTGCTCTTTTTATTTTGAAATTGATGCTGCCTGTTTGGTGTCCTGGAAAAATACTAAAGGGACTGCAGTTTGATAGTGATCTGCAGAATGGAGGTGGCCTCCTTACCTGTGTTTTCAAGGCGTGATGTCAGCTTCAGTGCTCAAAGCCTGCCATACACTGTGACCTCCCTGAGTGACTGTTGAGAGTGAACATTTCTTTTTTTTTTTTTTTTTTTTAAT
>NW_007727015.1:269551-284408 GCF_000696425.1 Galeopterus variegatus
TTTTTTTTTTTTTTTTTTTTTTTAAAAATGCCCGGTAAGGGGATTTTAACCCTTGACTTGGTGTTGTCAGCACCACACTCTCCCAAGTGAGCCACGGGCTGGGCCTGAGAGTTAACGTTTCTGTGACCTCTGTATTTGTATTCCCGTAGGCACATCAGATTCAAGAGATGTTTCCCCAGGTTCCATACCACCTGGTGCTGCAGGACCTCCAGCTGACGCGCTCAGTTGAGATAACAACAGACAACATTTTAGAAGGACGGATTCAAGTACCTTTTCCCACACAGGTAAAACTGGGGTTTTTAAGCAGGACAAACAGATTTTGTCTTCACAAAATTTAATTCTCTAGAATAGCATTTTTAGTTATTTAACAATTGAATATCATTTATGATTTGATGAAAGTTTTCTATAAACACCCTGTCATTCACCAGATTGTGACCAAGAACAGATCCACCAAAAGAAAGGATAAATGTATTTCAGTAATTTTTTTGTACAAACATATGCCCCAAACCCACTTGCCCTTGCTAGCCTAGGAGGTCATAGCATCCATCAGTTCCTGTTGGACAAGGGTTGACAACTTTTTACTGTAAAGGGCAGATAAATATTTTAGGCTTTGCAAGCCATTACAGTCTCTGTAGTAACTTTTCAACTCTGCTGTTATAGCACTAAAGCAGCCATGGACAATAAATATAATAAATATATAAGTATAATGAATATAAATGAACGAGCAAGACTTATGTTCCAACAAAACTTTATTTACAAAGGTAAGTGGAGGGGTGAATTTGGCCCTCAGTCAGCAGTTTGCCAACTCCCTGCTCTAGGAATGTGGTTCCCCAGTTCTCAGCTATTTGACTTGGTTGTTAGCCCTGGATTTTCCTAGAAGTGGGCCCTGAGACAGGGATTTGAATGCAAATAGTTAATTTGGGAAGTGATCCCAGGAAACACTGGTAGCTGGTTAGGGATGTGAGCTAGGGAAGGGAAGCCAGCCAAGAAAGGGTTTGTTACCAGGCAGGTTGCCACTGTGGGTTACTGAAGGTGGATCCCATTTGGGACCTCTGGGATCCAGTGTAGAACATGTTACCTCTCCTGAGAGATGAGGAACTGGGGTGTTTATATACTAATTCCCGTCAGTCACTGGTTAAGGTCTGCCTCTGGGAATGGCAAAGTTACCTCATGCGCCCAGAGGAAGTCCTCAGGCAGTGACATAACAAACTAGCCAGCAAGCACTGGCGGGGGGTGGGGGTGACCTGAAGGGATATGGGCAGGACCCCAAAGTATCTGCAGCATTGGTCAAGAACTTCAACTGGCTAAAAATGAGAGTAACAGCAGTACCTATTTCGTAGGATGTGAAGGTAAATGAGACAGCCATATCAGGGTTTTCCCTGGTGCCGTGCACAGCTAAGTGTCCAGTCAGTGTTACCTGCTGTTGTCATTGTTTTCGTTGTGCAATTCCTCTTGTTGAAAGCGAAACTAAATGGGGAGCCAATTGGTGGTAATTCTCAAACTTGGAACTCTACTTTAGGCCTCAGGCTCCTTTGTCTTGCCTTTTAATCTTTGTAGCACTTTTTTTCCCCCTCTGGGCAGAGGGGGCTGCCCTCCAATCTTTGTAGCATTTTAATTTATTTGAGGCTCTGGACTTTGCTAAAGTTGCAGGCTGTGTTGAGGTTTCCCTTGTACCTGTTACTTAATTTGTGAACGACTCTGTTCTGTTTCTGTTTCTCTAGGGGCTGCCCTCCAATCTTTGTAGCATTTTAATTTATTTGAGGCTCTGGACTTTGCTAAAGTTGCAGGCTGTGCTGAGGTTTCCCTTGTACCTGTTACTTAATTTGTGAACGACTCTGTTCTGTTTCTGTTTCTCTTTCAGCGGTCAGATAGCATTAGACCTGCCTTGAACAGTCCTGTGGAAAGGCCAAACAATGACCAGGAAGAGGGAGAAACTTCCACTCAGGTAAGATGTGCACTCTAAAGAGAGTGAGTACATGGGATTGTGGAGGAGTAGCGTGGTTCCTGGCAATGGTCCTTTTCAGTCCTGCCCCAGCGTTTGTGAGGCTTAGGCAAGAGTACAAAAGAAGGCTGTGTGCTCTATCCGGCTCAGTGTTAAAGTTAACAAATCGAGCTGTGCCCATGGTGTGGCCTGTGTTTCCACTCAGGGCCTGCAGCCCACTCACTGGGGTTTGCCCTCATGCCCTGGAGGAGAAAGGAGTGGTGCTTCTCTGGGCCAGCCCTGTTGCCTCAGGATTGAGTGGGAACATGAGGACGGGCAGAAGGAAGCTGGGCCCAGGACTGTGAGGGTGAATGTACCCATCCAAACCTGGATGTGGATGGATGAGGGCAAGCTCTCTAGGGAACTGAGGCTATTGAGTTACTCCCCCCACCCCCACTTGTCTAACTCAGGTGCTTCCATGCATTTTGCAAAAATGAGACCTCCTGAGCCAGGTGGGGGTGGAGGAAGTGTGGTATCTTGGGAACCAGATCTGTCTAGATACCCGCTTTAGATGACTTGGAGTAGCTTCCCCTAACCAAAAGCAGCTCCTCTGTCTGGTGTCCAGGGCAGAGGCATTCTCTCCCATGGTCTTAGCCTACACCCTGGGGGCTCCAGTTCCTGGCCCTCTTCTGTAATTCCCATTTACTTAATCAATACCATACTTTCTTTTTTTTTAAAAAAAGATGTCTGGTAAGGGAATCTTAACCCTTGACTTGGTGTTGTCAGCACCACGCTCTCCAAGTGAGCTAACCGGCCATCCCTATATAGGGATTCGAACCCGTGGCCTTGGTGTTATCAGCATCGCACTCTCCCAAGTGAGCCATGGGTCGGCCCAATCAATACCATACTTTAAAAACACTTTCTTATAAGACCAAAAATAAAAACCAAACAACCCTGTCTTGGTTTTCTGTTTGTGATGTGCAGGGCTTCCTGATGCGGGGCTTGGTTCTAAGGTGTGGGCCAGGACTCTTCTGGAAGCAGTGACAGGGAGGGCTGCTTTCACCTCTTATGTTTTTCTTTGCAAATAGGAAACAGTAAAAACTACTAAGACTTCTTCAAATCTGTTGCTAGGTTAAAATGTTCATATTCAAATCCATAATTGGATTGTGCATCATTTGAAAAATGGTGCGTGGCTTCTGGAGAAGAGTCTGCTTCTGCATTCCCAGTTTTTGGATAGCTGGCCTAGCTGAGATACGAACGCTGGACTGGCTAGAGGGCATCTGTGGATACAGCATGTTCAGTTTCTGTATCGATTGCCTAGCTCTATTTTAGTTAGTGAGAAGATTTCAGAATGTTTTCTAATATAGGGGAGGGAAGTACTTTTTCATAAGGAAGCTTGCTCTGTAATATTTTTGGTCATTCTCAGGAAATGCAAAGTCCCTGGATGACAGTCAGTTAATAAGAACCTCAATCTAGCCCAATCATCGCAACAGCTCCCTCTTCCCTGGGTTCCGAGTCTCTGGCCTGCAGCAGAGCAGGGGCTGAGATGGCCTTCTGTCTTCTCCTCTGCTCACTGGCTGTTCTCTCATAGTCCCTCTAGGGTCAGGCTCAGGGGAGAGGGTTAGGAGGGTTAGCAGCATGTGTGTGTGAGAGTGTGTGTGCACGTGTGGGTTATCTCAGCTGTCCCCCTGCCCCATCTAGCACCAGAAACCTCCTCAGATAGACTTCTTTTGAACCTGGGTTGGCTATTTATGACCTACCTTTGTGGGGTCACAACACTCCTCCAAGTGGTCCTTTTGGGCAGTCTATTTTCAATAACCTTAGGCTGGTTATCTCCTGCAGGATGCCCCTCTAAGCCCCGGGACACACACACTGTTGCCTGCAGTCAGTGGAAGTAGACCTTGCTTTCATCACAGCCCCTCCCATACCCTGCTCCCCTCTTTTTTTTTTGGTCTGCTGTGACCAGTTTCTTTTAGATTTCCAGGTGTTTGTAGTCACCAGTCCCTGTATCCCCATAACTCTAGGGAATACAAGTCAGGCTCTCCACACGGCTCTCTGCAAGCCCCCTCTTGTGCTTGGCTGAAGGCAGGAAGAGGCGGTGAGGGTGAGGGACAGGAGAGTCCCGCACACCAGGAGCTCTTAAGTAAAATAGCCCACCTTTCACCACTTCCGCCTTAGTCCTGTTGTAGCTTGCAGGTGGGTGACAGGCTGGCACTGGCCAGCCTGGGTCTGCGTCTGGTAGCACTTGCAGCTTGGGTGGTCGGGCACCTGCTTAAGGCTGTCGGGGTTCCTGGGCATTGTCTTGGCCTTCAGAGCTTCAGCCAAAACCAAGAAAGCATCCCATTTTAACATCCTGTTACACAAGCAACCAGATAACCTCTTACATTTTTTTAAAAAAAGATCCTTAGCATTTACCCTTTTTACCTGCTTGACAGAGTCAAGTGAGGATATAAAATTCATACAGTAGATGTGATAAGACTTGATTAAATTTTTGAGCAATTAGACTTGAACAGAAAATTCCCAGAATGCAAACTAGCAGTAACTTTGTTGCCATGTTCCAAGAATACAGTTTGGAGGTGCTTGTGTTTTTCACACTGGTAATCATTTACTTATTCCACTAACATGGAGCATCTACCGTGTGTCAGGTCCCATCTTAGTGGTGCACAAGCCACGTGCAGCCGGCCTGCCCCTAAGGGGCTTGTGTCTCCATTGTACATGTGCTCGTGGCTCCTCCCTCTTGCCTCCCTTCCTGGCAGCAGTCCTCCCTTTGGGTCCAGAGGAACCTTGATTAGGGGCACCCTGGCTGGCTGAGGAATCCGCCTAGGAGAGAGCCCTGTGCCCACAGCTGCCTCCTTGCCTCCTCCCCACATGCAGACCGAGCGCGTGCCGCTGGACCTCAGTCCTCGCCTGGAGGAGACCGTGGACTTCAGTGAGGCGGAAGTAGAGCCCAGCGAGGTGGAAGACTTCGAGGCCCGGGGAAGCCGCTTCTCCAAGTCCGCTGACGAGAGGCAGCGCATGTTAGTCCAGCGGAAGGACGACCTTCTGCAGCAGGCTCGCAAGTGGGTGGATTCTCCAGCCCGAGTTAACATTAATCCGGGTCAGGAACCAGTGGCTGAAGGCCGTTGTTAATGTTGAACCCACATCTTCTCTTTAAATAGATGGCAACCTTGAAAAACCATTACATGTCACCTAAAAACTCTGATTTCAAGTCTGTCAGAAAAACAGAGGATGTGGCAACTCTGGGCCCAGCTGGTAACTTCCAGTGGGCAGGTGCTGTGGACATCTTCCAACACACTTGCATGGATAGTGCTTCTGTGCCAACGTGTGCTAGGCCCTTTTTATTAATTATTTTAATTCTTTTAACAACTCTAAGAGGGACAGCTGTTATACCCATTTGACAGCTGAAGAAACTGAGGCTTAGAGAGGTTAACACTGGCCTGGGCCTAGTGTCTGGCTCCCAAGTCCTCCCTCGTGCACTCTGCCCACCCTCGTGAACACAGCCTGCACATCTGTGTGCCACACTTATCCCCATGGTTGATGGCAGCTGGAGCATGTAGTGTTCCTATGGATGGACAGGATTTTTTTATTTCATGTCTGGAGGACAGGGCCAATATTGTGTTCCTTTGGTTGGGTTTTGTGCCCTCCACAGACCTGGTGATCGTGGGGACTCCATGCTGTGTCTGTGGGGAGGGAGTGGCAGAGGAGAGACCACTGAACAG
Source organism: Galeopterus variegatus (assembly GCF_000696425.1). Lineage (NCBI taxonomy): Eukaryota > Metazoa > Chordata > Mammalia > Dermoptera > Cynocephalidae > Galeopterus > Galeopterus variegatus. The sequence goes on from NW_007727015.1 coordinate 275,192, forward strand.
CCAATTGAGGGCCTCCTCCCTGGTGCAGAGACAGCGTCCACTCATCTGTTCGGGGATGGATGTTTCTCAGGGGAGGGTGCTGAGTGACAGCTTCATGAAGGTACCTGGAAAATGGGAGGTTTAAAACAAACATTCTCTGTGTTCAGAGCTTCCATCTCTGTCATGTGACTTTTGTTTTTGTAGGCGTTTCTTGAACAAAAGTTCTGAAGATGACACGGCCTCAGCGAGCTTCCTCCCCTCGGAAGGCACATCCTCTGACCCTGTGACCCTGCGTCGAAGGATGCTGGCTGCTGCTGCCGAACGGAGACTCCAGAAGCAGCAGACCTCCTAGCGCTGCCGCGCCTTCCTCCACCGTTGCCTCCTGCGCCTGACCAGAAGAGGCCTGTCCCAGCTCTGCCTGCTGTATGAAGAAGCGGGCTGACTGCATTGCCGCTGTATAAAGCATGTGGTCTTAATAGTGTTTGGACAGCTGACAAATTTAATCCTTCTTTGTAATACTTTCTATGTGACATTTCTCTTCCCCTTATAAACGCTGCACATTTTAACTCTAGGCATGATCTCTTCTGGCATTGACCGGACTTCTTGGGGGTGGGGGACGATCAAGAGGAAGTGGGCAGCCCACCTGCCTCGATTACTGCTTTATGCCCAAGTCACAAGAACTGCTAGTGTCCTTAGCTCCACATCTGGCTAGGAGAGTGTGTGCTGGGGGGAGGATGCATACAGAGTGGTGAGGAGATGCACAGCATGAGGCTGACCCCCACTGTGGGGCAATATCTATTGTCAAACTGTCGTCCTTAGTGGGGAAGCATAGTGTTCCAGAGGCCAGACCCACAGGCTCTGGACCCCTGGGCCGGCAGGACGGCTGGGGAGAGAACTCTTGGTTCAATACCTGGAGCAGAGGAGGGGAAAGCCCGGCCTGTAGAGTGTGAGGAGGTGACCCCTTGCTGTCCCACTACATTTGGGACTGATTTGCTGACCCCCCAATCCACAGCTGGCTTTATTTCCGTTAACTCTGGTGCTCCTGCATCTCATGAGCGTGCCCCTGTGTCTCTCCTCTCTGCATTTCCTTGCCCCTCTGAGCCTGGGAAAGGGTTAAGCAGAAAACTTTTGTTTATGGTTTTAATTCCTTGGTCAGGTAAATTAGGTAATGCCAAAGCCTGTGAGTTTGGTCTTTGGAAAAGATGTGGCTCTTGCAAGATGGGAGAGTAAATTTTGGAGGGCTTTACTGAAGAAATAAAAGATGTCTTTTGTATCTTTCTTCTCTGGAGCCCTTCATTTTCATGACTTTGTTCCTATTGGTTTGATTAAACGTAGAAAGGGAAGGTGTTGAATCCACATGCCTTGGAGCAGACCCAGGTCCCAAGTCTCTTCAAACTCTTTGTATACTTTAAGGATTTGAAACATGCAATCATAGGTTACATAGTTCAGTTTTATGTCCCATTGGATTAATTTTTTTTTAATGTTTGAAAGCATAGTTTTATGGTAGTCCATTTGGGAAGAATTCAGTGTTATCTAAATTAATTGGCAGTTAAATGTATTTTATATAACTGAAAGTTTTTAGAGTGTTGAAAAGTAATTGAAAAAAGGGTGATAGGTAAATATGTAGGCAGAGATAATTTATTTCAATAAATCTTTCAAAAGCCTTACCTTGAAATGTTGTTAGTAAATTTCTGTGATTTTTTAAAAAATTTGTTTTGTTTTGCTGAGAGCATAGCTATTTGTTTGTTTTTATTGTAAAACAGTAACAACAATAAAAAGCAAAGTCTTCTAGTGTGTGGTGTGTGACTGGAGGCTGTAGCAGCTTTTTTCAGAGGTGCCAGAGTTGAATCCCCATTTGATTTTGTGTGTACCATTTTGGTTGGAGGGTTTTTTTAATCCTAATTTTGTTTTCCCTAATATTTTATTTGGAGAAGGCAGAACTGAATTTTATGTTCCCCTCATGTTTGTTTCATTTTTTTCAAGGTAAGTGGGGAGAAAAAGGTTATTTTACTTTCCTTGAATTATGTCATGCTTTGCATGTTGCACTCATTGAAGATGACATTGATTCCACGTGTCCTTATGTTTCAGATGTGTGAAAAGAGGATTGTCTGAAGTCAGTTTTAGAGTGTCTTGAAACATTGGAATATGGCGATAGGACAGTGTCCAAAGCAAGAGCAATGCCTTAAGTAGCTTGAAATGACCCAAGAAGAGAAGTCCTAAATTCACCCTTAGATGTTACTCCTGGACAGTTAAGGATTCCAGGCAGTACAGAAGTCTCCTGGCTTTTCGTCACTTCTGGGGGCATTGGGGACAGGTGCTAAGGTCAGTTGCATTGGGTGGGCTCCCTGTCCGATGACTCCTCTGTCCTGGTTGCCTGCAGGTCAGGCCACTCACTCTCTTGCTCAGCCCCTGTAGCAGCAGGGCTGCCACTGGGCCGCTGGTTCAGGGTGGTAGAGCCCAAGGAGGGGTTGGTGCGCTGGAAAATGGTGGCTGAGTTGCCCTTGCCCTCTCTGGGCTCTTCTGGAGCTAGTCTGTGTTACTTCCTCTGTTTTCTTATTTCTGATTTTTTGTTTCAGCTTTTGAGGGTTTTATGTACCATAGAGACATAAGGTCCGTGTGGATGTTCTACTTATGAATCCTAGGTGCTCAGGCGGCCTGTTGGACCTGACTTCCCACTTGAGCTGTGAAGACACTGTGCTCTTTTATCTGTAGCCAGCAGACTGGATCTTCTGTGTGGTGTGACTTTCCCCACTGTGGGAGAGGAATCAGAGCTCTGCTGAAGCAGGGCACACATGTAAAAGGGAGTCTTGGCCTTGTCGAGGAGTAACGTCTGCCTGCCTGCCTGCCCTCGAAGACCCTTCGTCATTGGGAGCCTCCACCTCTCATTGCTCCTGCTGTTAGAAGTGGTTCTAACCCTGGCTGCGTGTTAGAGTCACCTGTGGAGCTTTTGAAAAATACGATGTGTAGGTTCTGCCCCCAGTGCTCCTTGTTCTGATTTAATTGGTCTTTCCCTGCATCCTTTCCAAAAAATCCTCCTGACCTCCCTTAAGAAAGATAAAGCAAAGAAACGTCTGCTGGTTTTATTTACAAAACTCATTTGAAAGTTGGGAAAGAATCCTATTAGAACATATTCTCACTTTTAGAGAAATTCAGATGTGCCATGTGTAGGATCCTTCATCCTTCTTCCTTCCATTTGGATCTTGATTTGTCCTCTGAGCCCAGTGTTATGAAGTCAAGTGGCTTGGACTGCAAACTTTCTGGTCAGTAGAGATGGTTGGTTGTGTGCCTCCCTCTGAACAAGTTCGGGCGAGGGGAGCTGCTGGGGAAAGAGCTGGAGAAGAGACGTGGCCTGGCAGAGGGCTAACAGGTGCATGGACGGGTTGGGTATTTACAACAATAGGGAACGTGCCTCTCGTTATTCCCTAGTTTCTTAAACATCAACCCCTACATACAACCCCGCTAGATTCAAAAGACCATTGGAACTTGCCAGGGAGGAGTCTTTCTGAGCTGGTGATTCCCATTTGTTGGAATGTAGAACTCTCTTTGAGGCTCTTCCATCTCACTAAAGATGGCACGATGCTGCGCTTGACTGCCAGGCTAGCAAGCAGCACATCAACATGATGCAAGGACTGTAGTGGGCTGTTGGCCCCTCTGGGTCCTAGTCTCAGCTGATTTGCTTGAGTGTTACAGCAGAAACTTGGCGATTTAGGGGTGAGGTGGTAGGACCTACAGCCTGGCAGAGACAGAGATCAATCTGTGTGCCAGGCTGTGTTGTCCTGTTACCCTGTGTGTGTCTAGCTTCCAGGGGGCTTCAAGGCATCCAGGAGCTGTAGGGGAGGCAAAGCTGAAGGAAGTTTTCCTGGCTAGTTTGGCTGGTCCTGAGCTTGTCCTTGGCACTTGAGTGGATGTGACCCCATGAGTGCAGAAGGCCCAAGCAATTTGGCCTCGTTCTTGGGAACATCCAATCCCCCACTGTGGGAGGACCACTGGGTACAGAAGAAAGGACCTTGTATTAGCTGGAGGTTTGGGATTACCTGCTCTCCCCCTCCCTTTTTCCCTTTCTGATCCTCAGTCCCACCTTACACTAGAAAACAAACGAAACCAGCTCAGAGGGAGGAGGAGCTGGGAGCTGGGAGGAGGGCTTCTGCAGGCAGGAAGTGGCCCATTCTGCCCTCATCCCTGGGGGGCACTGACGGTCTCACTGACAGTACTCTAGGCTGGCAGATGACAGCACTGAGGGGGACAAGGAGAAGGTCCTGTGGGGAGACCCTTACCCACCAGACTCCCAGTGTTTGTGGCCAAGTTCCTCCTTCCCTGTCCTGTCATAATGAAGCCCACCCCAAACAACCGTAGTCTGGAAGGCAGAGGGTGAGACTCAGAAATACAGACAAACATTCTCTTTATTGAGCTACACATGAATTTTCCATTAGAGAAGTAGACTGGCAGTGTGTAAGATATCACAGAAACCTCACCGATTGGGAGTAGAAAGGCTTAGAAAGATCCGTGGGCTTTTTTTTCTTTTTTTTTTTTTCAAGTTTTTTTTTTCTGTATTTTTAATTTTTTATGTGTCTTCTCTTTTTGCCTCCTCTTTATTTGAAACAGCTGTGACTGGTCTTCAGCAAATATTTTCTTAAAAGTGAAACTGTGAAGAGGTTTGGGGTTTTCTGTATTTTTAATTTTTTATGTGTCTTCTCTTTTTGCCTCCTCTTTATTTGAAACGGCTGTGACTGGTCTTCAGCAAATATTTTCTTAAAAGTGAAACTGTGAAGAGGTTTGGGGTTTGGATACTAGACAAAGTAGAAATGACATAGAACTGATCATGAAAACTGTGGCTTTAATGTAAACACTACATTCCATCTTTTTTTTAAAATTTTTTTTGTGTTTTTTTCCATCACGTGGTATTTAAAAATTTTTTGTTGTTGTTCTTTTTATCTGCAGCACAAACATCCCCACATGAGAAAGAGCGAACACAGGTCACTGAAACAAAGAAGAGTGGAGGGGGAGCACACACACGAGAGGAGGGCATCCGCCTCAAAGTCTGAAAATCTAAAATGGCAAAGGAAAAAAACCACAACCCCATCACCTCAAGACTATGATAGCTGATCTGGTATGTACTAGATAGTACTCATCAGGACAAAAAATTAAAAAAAAAAAAAAAAGGAAATCTGTAGAAAGGGGGTTGGCAGGAAAATCCTTTTCCGTAGGGCTCTATTTCTTTATACCCATATACAATAGGTATTCTTTTTGGCAGCTACTGGCCAGTGAGAGCTGTGCTTTTTCTCTGCAAACCTGGATTGTGTGGCTGGAGTGGCTTAGGCTGGGACAGTGGGAGCTGCCACTGCTCAGTGTCCGGCATGTCTGAGAGGCTGACAGGCAGCAGGGTGCCTTCTGGAAATCCCGGCCTGTGCACACTCCCGCCGGCCAGTGCATCACAAAGGAGCCCTTGGTGGCAGATGGGCCAGCGCCTCTGCAGGTGCGCTGGGGGCCACGCCACAAGGTGCGATGGGGAGGGCATGAGTGTAGATGTGGACGTTTCTTTATTTGAAAAGATAAAGAAAGAAATATGGATGAACTGGTGAGTTTTCCTTTTTTTCTTTTTTTAAAGCTACAAAGCACATGAGAAATATTCTTTGTTTCCTTTCAAATTCTAAATGTAAAGACTCAACTAAAACCGGATTCTACAGCATTCTACAGAAATACACAGCCGTCAGTCACTCTGGGGTCGTAGGTTAGACAGGGGCTTGATACAGAAAGGCTGTGTGTCTTACAAAGGCCAAAAGGTCATGCTACCAGGAGATCAACGTCAACAGCAAAGAGTCCGTGAAGCAGTCTGTAGAGAGAGAGATAAGGGGTCCGGTCTGACCATTTTCTTTGATTTTGAAAACCAATCAACCAACCAAAAAACGCTATAACATTTTTACTAATGTTGGGGTGGGGCAAAATGAGGCAGCATCACAGGGCTCCTAGAGGAGCCCATCACAGGCAGCATCGAGAACCCCATGCCAAGTGCCCTGGGAAGCCTCACCCCATGGGCCCCTGACCCTGGTCAGGTCTACAAGTCTGGCCCTCCCCTTGGCTACTCCTGTCCCCTACGCTCCCCTCCTTCCCACGTGCCCTCTTCAAGGGGGGCTGGCTTCAGCTCTGCAGGTGAATTTGAGCCACAGCTTCTCCCTCAGGTGCTTTTAGAAAACAGACTAAGTCTCCCTTTTCTCTGATTCTTGCCTCCTTAACATGAACAAAGAAACCTCAGGAGACAGTGGATTGGTTGGAGCAGTGATTCTTCTAAATTCTTGAAATTAACAACCACCACCACCCAAAAGAGAAGCGTCCTGAAGTTTTTCTGTTGTTGGGGGTCTGGGGTAGGAAGATGTTCAGCATGTTGGCCCTTTTGTAAAGGGTTTGGAATTTGCACAAGAGCCGGACAGAACTGAGAGCACACAGCCTCGGTGGGCGGAACGCAAGAGCCAGGCTGGACTGGGGCCAAGCCTTCCTCTGCCCTCCCCCTATTCACAGAGATGGGTCTTAGAGAGCAAAACCCTGGGGCCATCCTTAAAAAGACGGACTCCCAAACCAGGCTCCCACCATGATGTGTGTGTGAGTGTGTGTGTGCACCCACACGTGCTGTCCCAGGAAAACATCGATGAGCTATGGGGTGGTGGTCAGTTCTGTCCGCAGCTCTTTCTAGTACAAACTAAAAAGACTTTTTTAATATATATTTGTATATATATATATATAAGGTTTTTTTTATGCCTCTTTAAAGTTTATTTACCAACTTGCATTTGTTAGTGGTGTGTGTGGGTGTGTGTGTGTGTGTGCACGCAAGCTTTTCTGTGAATGCTGGAATCATTACCAAATAGGTTGCTATACAGGACAAGAGGTCAGTACAAGCCGCAGCCCCGGAGGTTGTTGGCAATGATGATGTCGGTGACGGCGTCGAATACCACCTGGATATTATTCGTGTCTGTGGCACAAGTCATGTGACAATAAATTTCTTTGTTGGGTGAGCGGTTTTTGCTTTCAAATTGTGCTTGGATGTAGGCGGCTGCATCTTCATAGGTATTAGGGCCTGTAACAAGAGACAGAACAGGGAGAATCCCTGGTGAGAGCTGTAGGTGGACGGGGCTGGGGACACAGAGGCAGAGAAATGGATGTGGCATGTCCCAGGAAGTGGGAGGAAATAGGAAGGGAACAGTGGGAACTGCTGGGCATTCATTCTCCAAGTGTAGTAGCACTTTAGATTAAAAACTACCCAAGGCTTAGCACCTGCCTGGGTTTTGACTTTTCAAGGTCTTTTACTGTTTTCACACTAGATTTACTCAGGAGCCCTGGGAGGACAATGGCCACAGATGATCCCTTTTGCTTTCTAGATGAGCAAAACAGGCACCTCCCCATAGCTTAAACCAAGCCTGCTGATTCTAATAAACCAAGAAAATAAACTCTGATAGGGGAGCTGCTCAGCAGTGCGGTGACCCAGAACTCTGAAGGTGTGATGGGCACTGAGTGAGGCCTGTACTTCCTTAACAGCCCCTCTGATGGGAGGTCACTCCACGGTGTTGGGAGCATCTCTAAGCAGTCCCAGTTCTTGAGTGTGTGTCCAGGATGTGGGAGCATTTGGTATCTCTAAGGTGGGAAGTGTAAGGGGATATCATCGTGTGTGATACCAACTGGGCCAATTCCTTAGGTGTTCCCTTGATCCTGAGTGGGGATAATGGAGCATACTGTGGATGATGTAAGGACAGTTTTCCAACCAGCTGCAACCCAAACCTTTGTGGCTCTGCCCTGTTGACAGCTTTCAATTAAATACGATAAATGTGAACCAACACAGAAGTGTTGGAAAAACCCAATACAAGGAAGATGCCCATTTTCCTCAGTGCTGCCAGAATGTAGCCCAGCATGGAAGCAATATATTATTTTGGGGAAGCTTGACGATCCCTCCCTCTGCCGTACCCAGCCCTGCCTCACTCTCCAACTGTAGGCTGAGGGTGTGAGCCCCAGAGGGGGGCAGTTGGGGCATGGGCTGCTGGAGGGCTTCTGAAGCAAGGATTTCTCTTTTTTAAAGACAACCAGAGGCCCTGGACTCCAGGCCAGTGATAAGCAAACGTGAGAGAAAGGGGTAAGGGGTGGGGACATGGTAGAGACCAGCTCTGGGCAGCCCCACAGGACCACCCAGACCCACAGGCCCAAGCATTGTCCTTGATCCACCATTACAGGGATGCCCCAAGCAGAAGCACCCTGAGTGTCCAGCTCACAGCAAATCCACCAAAGATGACATAAAGTGGCAGACGTGGGCCCTGTCAAGCAGTTTCCTGTCCAGAGAGCCAAGACAGCCCCAGACCATGGTGAAAAGTGCCCACAGGCATCCCGTCCAGATGGCGGGTGCCCCCTCCCCATGCCTTCTCTGTGTCTGCTGAGCCCAGCCTCCTTACGCAGCCCACTGCTGCCCCACAGTCCCACAGCCAGCCACCTCTCGCCCAACCCTCCAGCTTGTCTCGTGTTCCCCACTGGCCTGCACCCCCTGGGGCCACTGCATTGGTGACCATTGGTCATCCATCATGTTGTCTGAACTCAAACTGGATCCCTCTGAAGGCTCAGGAGAACTCAGATGCTCACCCCAACCCTCCAGCTTGTTTCGTGTTCCCCACTGGCCTGCACCCCCTGGGGCCACTGCATTGGTGACCATTGGTCGTCCATCATGTTGTCTGAACTCAAACTGGATCCCTCTGAAGGCTCAGGAGAACTCAGATGCTCCCCCACTTCAGACTGCCTGTTGCTGGGGGTATCTACTGAGGGCGTCTAGTACCCCACACTACACAGCAGTGAGATTCACTACTCCTCGGGCCGCCTCCCAAATCGGGTGTCAGTGGGACACTGGACAAGGGAGAGCCTTAGGGGTGGGCCTGCCCGGGGGTGGCGCTGGCCTGAGAGGGCCTGTGGGCCTGTATGGCTGTGAGCCCGATCCTGTCACCACGACTTTTTTTTTTTTTTTTTTTTTTAAAGATGACTGGTAAGGGGATCTTAACCCTTGACTTGGTGTTGTCAGCACCACGCTCTCCCAAGTGAGCCACGGGCTGGTCCTCTATCACCACAACTTTCTAAAGATGGGATTTGTTCCAGAAAGTCTCTGCTAAGGCTGGGAGAGGCCAGCAGTGGCTGCCATGAGGGTGGGCTGCAGCTCAGCTCTGCCTGTAGGCAGGGCCCTCCTCGGCTTATGGGTCTTTTTTTTTTTTTTTGTCCTTCT
>NW_007727015.1:285192-310651 GCF_000696425.1 Galeopterus variegatus
TTGTTGTTACAGATGGAGTCGAAGAGCATGAGAGACTCGTGCATGCGGTTCTGCAGCCCCAGGTGGGGAGGAAGAGAGCAAGACAGACAGCAAGAGGGGGGACACGAGACAGAGAAAGAGAAGAAGAGTTAGGTTTGAGAGAGGGGGACCAGGCTCCTCGGCAGCTCAGGAGGGGCTTCCACCGACAGGCTAATAGATGGAACTTGCAGTCGGCAACACATCCCAGTGCATCTCAGTCTCAGCTTTCAGAGCACCTCAGCAGCAGAGGTGTCTTGGACTAATGGTACAGGCTGGCTGGGAACCAACCATGGCTGTCTAGGGGAGGGTGAGGACAGGATGACACAGGCTCTCCCCACTGCAAAGTCTCCAGCCATGTGAGGTCTCCTGGCATGGGTGTATGCGTGTGTGTTCTATGCATGTGTGCACGTGTACCCGCATATGTGTTGAGGTGGTGGTGGCACTGGACTGGCACTGGAGAACTGGGCGTTGGCCTTTTCGGTCTGGACCTTTTCTCCTGGGCCCACTCTGTGGGTGACGGATATACTTTGGGAGTGGCAAGGGATTCAAGGCCCCTTCTATGGTTTGAGGAGAAGTCAGGTACTGCTGGCATCCTCGGGGGGCCACCACTCAGGGGAGGTGCTCCTGCCCAGGGATGCTTCCACAAGTGCTTGGGGGACCAGCCATACCTCCTCTAGCCAAGCCCAACTCAGCCACATTTGACCTTGCAAGGGGTTTTAAGCAAGGCTGATGGGAAGTGCTGTCTTGCTCACAGAAGTGTGTTAGCAAATGGATGAATATTATGGGCACCCTGAAAAAAACCGAATCTGAGGAGGACAGCCTTTTGCCCTGGGCCACGACTGACTGATTCTACGTTGGGATGCCAAGCACGTTCACTTGGGTAATCTGCTTCTTGGCCGTACAAAGGACTGATTCTACGTTGGGATGCCAAGCACGTTCACTTGGGTAATCTGCTTCTTGGCCGTACAGAGGACCATGTTTCTCTGTGAACTAACCCATTTTTGCACTGGAAGCTAGGAAGGGGGACAACCTCTCTTTTTCCCCAAGATCCCTGTCCTAGCCCTGGGAATCTGTCCACGGCAAACCTGCTTGGTGGGGCTGAAGCACAGGCCCAGAGGTAATCCAGGCTAAAATCTACCCTGGAGTAAGGAGACTGAATGAAACAAGCAACAGGAAGAGACGGGAGTGGATGTCTACTGTGGGACACTGCTCATGGCAGGCGGACGCAGTCCCCGGGAGGAGCACATGGTGGCAGCTGCGTAAGTTGCTGCTTCCCCTGTCTGAGCAGAAGGAGCATAAGGAAGATGACGAAGTGACCAGCACTGGTCAACCAGCCCACTCTGTGCCTGTGCCACACCCAGTCCTTTGCCTGCCTGCCAAGTGTCACTAAAAGTCATCCACCCTTATGGAACACCAAGGTGACACAGCTGGGACCCAAAGAGCAGAGACTTGCAGCTGGCTCTGGGCCAGATCTAGAACTTAGGCAGTGGGTTTCTCCAGTCAATATTGGCAGTCTGTGGCCTTTCAAGAAGTTAACACTAACAGAGGGTCCTGTGGCCCAGCAATTCCAGTCCTTGGACTTTATTCCACAGAAAGAGAGGCATTAGTATGTAAGACCATGGGTTTGTAGTGGCAAAAATCTTATTAAAAATGAATTAAAAAAAAAAAAAAAGAGGGTCCTGGCTGGCTCCATGCATTTTATGGCCAAACCTTCCTTCAGTAATCTCTTCCATGCCTGCATTATGATACCAGCGACCTGTACAGGGCATCAGCCCAATCCCTCTCTTACTGGCTAAAGCCAGTGGGTGGCGGGGGCACTGAGTTCTAAGTCGCCCCTTGGGAGCAACTAGACAACTGACATGGTTTTACGACCACCTCTAGGATCTGCAGTAAATGGTATTGTCCTTTTATTCTGCTAAACAAATTCAGTAAACTCATATGATCTCATCACTCTCCTAGCTTCAACCAGCAAATTTCATTCTCAGTTCCCCAAAAGTCTCCCTGTCATTTGCATGGTCCCACTCAGGGAGGAGCAAGACTGCCTGTGCTATTTCAATGGAGGCTGCTCAGAGAAGGGCAGGTGGAGATTTCCTAGGAGTCCAAGTGAACCCGTGTTCCGGGCCTAGAAGTGTGAGCACTCAGGCTCACTGGACCACCTATGAGGGCAGAGCACTGAGGCTCTGAGCTCCCAAGGGTTCAGTGGGCAAAGGCCTCCCCACCCTGCAGAGGCACCACATCCAACAGCTGCTCAACCAAAAGCTGAAAACCCACCACCAGAGGCAAGCTCCCGACTCCACTGCACATCTCACCCAAGCCCCACCGTGGTCTACAGACGCTGCAGGATGCAGTGGGAACATGTGGGCACTCTCAGGACCAAAAGCAGCACCAGGGTGACCTGAGCAGAGCACAGGCTAGGCTGAAAGTCTCTTCCTCCAGAGGCCACTGGGCTTAGGCCTGGAGGGGAAATCCAGGTCTGCCAATTCCACCTGCTGAGGCTTAGCCCCTCTATAGCCCCTCTGCCTCAGGGCTGCAGAGCATGCACTCACGCACTCACATACTCACCCACACACTCACCCACTCGTTCTTCTAGCCAACACTGACTGGCATCTCTGTGCAAAGCCCTCTGCTAGGCTGCTATGGGGGTGTGGGAATGGCCAGGCCCCTGCTCTCTGAGAGCTCACAGTCTAGCTGGGGAGAGACAGTGAGCACACATTAACAGGGCCTGAGGTCCTGGGAGTGGCACAGAATGGGGGTGGGGCATCCATGCAGTAGAGGACGTGCACAGTCAGACCTGGTTTTGTGGGGAGAGGGCCTCGGAGTGGGCCTTGAAAGGAAGACTGATCTTGGAGACTGGGGAAGGCAGTGAGGATGGGTGCTGCTGCGGGGCGGGGGAGGTGCCGGCACTGAGACCCCCCACACCCTCCAGGTCTCACTGCCATCCCCTCCACACACTGACTAGAACCCATCACCAAGGAGCTGAGAGCACAGCTTGTCCTTACAAGCTTCCCAAGAGGAAACAGGCCCTAGAGTACATTCGAAATGGAGACAACACCATGTGAGAAAAGAGAAAGCCAGGGGTCACAGCTAACAGCCACCTCTCTGCTGTCACCTTCCCGCAGAGCCACTGGGAACCCACCCCGGGCTGTCTCCTCCAAGTCCTCCACTTGCCTCAGGCTACAGTGGAGCCTGAGAGCAGCATGCATGCTGTGCCAGTACGGCCGTGGTCCCACTGCCACATCACCCACAGCAGTGTCGAGGCCAGCACCAGGCACACTAGGACAGGAAGGAAGGTTCGGTGCAGGGCAGACTGGCCTCCTACCCCAGGACACTCCTGAGAGGTGGGCAGGGCACCCAGTTGCCCAGAATCCTGGCCCCAGCAGAACTGTGCCCACTCTGCCAGGCTGCCTGCAGTCCCTGGACCAGGACCAGGCAGGACACGAGGACATGTGCACCTGGCAGAATCTCCTTGGTTACTGACACAATACATCACACTCACGCTAGAAAAAGCTGGCACTTTTTATTAATGGTAGGTGACTAATAAATACATTATGGCAGCCAATAAATTATTACAATAACTAGAGGTTTATTAAACCAACAAGTCAATCTTCTTAACAAAATTACAGTTAATATGGGGTGGGTGGCGGCGGTGGGACTGGGAGTAGGGACGGCTGCACCTAAAAAAGGCTTTGCTAAGGAGGGAATAGGGCACCCGAGCCCACCTCTGCCGGGGATGGGGAGGAAGAGGATGCGCAGCAGGGGTGTATACTGGGGAGAGCCAGGGGACAGCTCAGAACCAGTAGGTGACCAGGAGGTGAGGGGCCCAGCTGCCCAGTGCTGGGAGAATTGACATGGGGGATGTGGGGAGGAGGGGTGAGGAGAGAATGGGCCATAGGGGCAGGTGCATTGGAGCTGCTGGCTGTGCTGGGAAGCCTGTGGGTTTATGCTGGTGGTCTTGGTTCACTGGGCCTGGGGATGAGAGCTGCCCTTCCAGCGGGAGCATCTCTCTCACTGAGAGGGTTCAGGACTTCAGATTGGGGGCCATTCTTTCTACTTTTGCCCCAACCTGCCCCTTCCCTGACAGGGGCCTCCAACTGGAGTGGGGTCTGTCCCTGAGCAGGGTGGGTTTAGGACTCTTCTTGCTGAGGGTATGGGGAATGGGGAGCCCGACCACAGACCCCCTCACAGCAGCTAACTCCCAGCCCTGCCTCCTGGGCTGCTGGGACGCTTCACTCTGTGTAGGCTTATGGCCCAAGAAGGGGAAACTGTCTGCAGGTGCTTGCCTTCAGCACCCCAGATTAAATCTCTGGTGGCCATGGAGGCAGAGAGCCTCAGGTCTGGGGTTCCTGAGAACAGCCAGGTTGTGCGTGAGGCTCCCAGAAGGCTCAGACAAGAGCAGAGGCAGCTAGAAGAGGCTTTGTGCCCTTGACTTCTCAAGAAGGGGGTGTTCAGGCTACTACCTGGTCTGCAGGAAAGAGAGTGAGGGCTCATTTAATAACCATCCCCGATTGTGGTGGATTTACTTGCCAAGAGGGGTGAAGAGTGTGCTAGGTCAGACCAAGAGAAAAAAAAGGGGTGGGGAGGGGTCAGCATGGATACAGGCTAAAGATAAGAAGTTCCAGAATCAACCACTCGAGTATCAGCTGTAAAAAATGTGCTAGGTGGGAGCAGTGGGATAATCTCCCCCCTGCAGGACTCACTCAGGCTGGCAGAAGGGAAGGCCTTCAGTGACATGACTCCTGTGCCTTCCCTGTTGGGGGTTTGCAGACAGCCTGGTTATGGAGAGTGGGCACTTGAGGTTGCTGGCTGCTCCTGGGGACACTCAGTGACACCTGGTGCAGTCCATGGAGGGCAGGAGCGCCTCCAGTTCCCACCAGCAGGGCATGGAGCTGAGCTGGAGAGGGGGCTAGGAGGCGGAGCTGCCTCCGGGCACCAGATATGGTGGTGGCCTACTGCCTGGGCTCTGTCTACCACCCCATGTAGGAGTATGTAGCCACAAGCCCTTAGGCTCTGCTGGGGCTGGAGGGGGGGAAAGGGTTGGGACACCAGGCATGTCAGGCCTCCAGGGAAGGTGGTTATGGACCTCAGAATGCCACAGCTGTTGGCAAGGAACCGAGGCTGTGCTCTCTGCTCAGGGCTGGGCAGGCCACACCTTCCTCAAGCCAGAGTCCAACAGAACCTCTCCTGGGTCTCAGGCACCTCCTGCCCCTTGCTCAGGCCAGAGAGCCTTGGGGACTCTATCAGAGCTCAGAGGAAGGGCCAAGACCCGGCTCTTGTGATGGCCATGTGGTGCAGGGCACAGAACTTGCTCACAGGCTTCTAAGTGGCAGGCACATTTTCACAAGTTTGGCAAAGGCGCCCTTCCTAGAAATCAGTTCCCCCTTGGGCTGCTACATTACAGCCATTCAGAGAGCTCAACATGGCCCTTTGGGGGTGCACCCTGTGGGTAAGAGACCCACCCATGTCCGGTCACTCACAGCATTTCCCCCCACACCCGTATCCACGACGGAGCCAAAAGTCATCTGTTACCCTCAGCTGTCCCTCCCCACAGTGGAGCCATCAGTGATGACATGGATGGGAGACGTGGTGCCCAGGGGCAGAAGTTCTCCCCGGAAACCCTCTCCTCAGCAGGCCGGGCTGGGAGAGGAGAGCAGCGCAAGAAACCGAGCAGTGGAGAGAAGAAAAAGGCAGCCTGGGGTTGGAAGGGCAGGAAGGCCCAAAGGAATGGCTCCTCTGCCCCCCAATTCTACAGAAGGGGAAGGGCTGAACCCAGGGTCCTGACACCAGCCTGTTGCTCTGGCCACAGCCACTGTGGGGTGAGGGAGGCAGCAGGGGGAGATGGAGAACCCTGGGACTGAGGGCCAGTGGCTTCCACCTCCACAGTGATAGCCTTACAGGTGGAGCTTGGCCAGCATCCCCCATCTCACCAGCTGCTTTTGAGTCTTGGGTCACAGTCTGGAGCACAGTTAGGGCACAGCTGGCCTCACGAGGGTGGTGATGTCAGGAAATAACAATGTCCTCAAAGTTGGGCAAATGGCTTAACTGGCCCTGGCTGCCCATGGCAGGACATTGAGATTTTTGGCCCCAAGGGCCTGTCCTCTGCCACGTCCCAGCACCTGGAGCAAGGTCCGGAACACGACAGAGGCAAACAAAATGTTAGTGGACTTGGGCCGATGGGGTGGCTCCTGCAGCATGGCTGCCAGAGGCAGTAGCAAGACAGCCAGGCTGGGGAAAGGCTCCCCTGAGGCACCCATCCCTGCAGGCATGTGGTACGAGGGAAGGTCCCTGGATCTCCCATGCACCACCCTGAGCTCTGTGCCTTTTCGAACCAACAAGCCTAGAGCTGTTGGCATGGGGCTCTTCCTTGCCCCTAGGAAGTCCAGGGGGGCTACATGTGGGAGTCCATGGGTCCTGCCTGGCCCAGGACTGAGCTGTACCCAGTGTGGAGGATGGGAGAACAGAGGGCTCGAGGAAGGAGGCAGAGGCCTCTCAAGGGGCAGCCTTCAGCCCTCTCTCCTCCCAGGGGCACATCTGGGTCCCTAGGCACAGCCTGCCACACAAGTGCACAGGGCCTGCCTCGGGTGTCGCTGTGGCATCAGCAACTGGAGCCGCTTAGGAGTGAGAGTCGTGTGTTGATTACCCAAGGCCAGCCAGGGCCAGGGTCACCAGGAGAGGACACCCCACCCCTTTCTGCTCAGGGATCTCTGTAGCAAAGCTGCCTCCAAGGGATCCTGGGATCCACCCCCCAGAGTGGGGGGTGGTGGTCTGTGTTTGAGCTGGCCCAAGCCCCTCATAGCTCACAGTCCAGGGTGTTGGTTCCATTCACCTGCCTGCAGCTAGGAGCTGGGAGGACACCAACGGCTGCAGACAAACTCCTCGATTTCTTCACAAAGATGGAGCAAAATGCGGGGGTTGGCCACAGGGGCCTGGGCCACACATTGGCCTCCCCAACTACAGAAAGCCCAGCCCAAAGGCCTCTGCCTGCCCCTGCTGGTTTGAGTTGGATTCGCTGTGCAGTGGAGAAGGAAAAGCACATCCAGCCATACCCTGGAGCAGCTGCTGAGTCCCAGGCCACTGAGAGAGCAGATGGGTCACCCTTGGGCCTGCAAACACTGGGGGTGAGGCCCCAGCCCAGTCACCACAAGAGCTGCTTCCCTCAACGCATCCCCCCTGCCTGTCGCTTCCCACCCCTTCCCCAGCTCTGTACAGGCGCAGGACTCGACCCCTCCCAACTCCTACCTTCACAATCAGTCAGTCTCAGAAGTATTTCCAGGCCTAGGAGGAGTCAGGGAATGGGGCTTCCCGGGAGGATGATGACCAAGGAAGGATGACACAGGGAAGGAAGGACTGAGATCCAAGGGGAGGGAAGGGGAGGCACTTGCCGAGGCTTGAGCCCTCAGACCCACTCCAAGCTGGTCCCAGCTGGCTTTGGTGACGGAGCTGCCCTCAATCACAGAGACCCCAGGCAAAGCTGAGAGATGGCTCCTACTACCCACAATCTGCCCGCACCCTGCTGCAGGGCTGTCTCTGCCACCTGCACAACCCCAGGTGACAGGAGAAGACCCCAGGGCTTGGCATGTGAGTCATCCAGTGCAGGGCGTGCCTACTCTGGGCCCAACAGCAGCCTTGCCTCTCCCACCCCCCAACCTCCAGATGAAACACTTAGAGATGAAGCAGAGGCCAGTGTCTCCTGGCCATGTGGTGTGTGGCACTCCGCCCCCCAGCCCCGCCCCCGCGTTACCACGTGTTCCGGTGTCTGGGCAGCAGCACAGGCTTGGAGGAGGGGGGTGGGGGTGGGGGGTAGGTTGTGCCCCCTCCCTGCTTGCTGCCAGCCTCTGGGTTCCTCTTCCTCTAGTTCAAAGAGTGGTCTGAGAGGTGGTGGAGCTCTGGTTCCAGGGGAAGGGTGGGCAGCTGGCTGGGCAGGGTGGCCGGGGCTCAGTAGAGTCCACAGCCTCGCAGGTTTTTGGCGATGATGACGTCTGTCACGGCGTCAAAGACAAACTGGATGTTGTTGGTGTCCGTGGCACAGGTGACGTGGGTGTAGATCTCCTTGTGGGCTGACTTGTTCTTGCTCTCATACTGGGCCTGGATGTAAGCCACGGCTTCCGTGAAGGCGCTGGGGCCTGCGGGAGGAAACAGGCAGGCGTGAGTGAGTGCAGCCCGGCCTGGCCAGCATGCGCATCGGGCTGGGGCTGTGGAGCAGATGCCAAGGGCTGCTCAGAGACAACCAGGAGGAAGAACCCTGCTGGGGGCGGGGGAAACCTGATGGCTCAGCTGAATCCACAGAGGGTCATGAAATCCAGTCAGTAGTTCAGATCCATGATAGAAATCATGAAAGAAACAAAGTATCAGCTCTCCCAGGCATCACCTGTATTAAGGGTGAGAACTGTTTCCTGAAGCTTGTTTTCCTTTTATATATGCGCCTACTGACCCCTCATGCAAACTTTACACAGTAGCTCCCCCTTATCCACGATTCTGCTTCCTGTGGTTTTGGTGGCCTGCAGTCAACTGCAGACTGAAAATATTACATGGAAAACTCCAGAAATAAACATTCACATAACTTTTATTATAATATACTGTTATAATTGTTCTATTTTTAGTTATCACTGTTCCAGAAATAAACATTCACATAACTTTTATTATAATATACTGTTATAATTGTTCTATTTTTAGAATAGAACAATCTCGTACTGTGCCTAATTTATAAATTAAACTTTATCATAAGTATGTACATATAGGAAAAAGCCTTGTATGCACAGGGTCTGGTACTATCTGTAGTTTCAGGTATCCACTGGGGGTCTTGGAACATATCTCCTGCGCGTAAGGGTACTACTGTATCTTACCACGTGTCACATGCAAAGAGGCATGGAAGCACTGGTCTCATGCAGGTGGGCCCCTGTTTGATGAACATATCTCCTGCGCGTAAGGGTACTACTGTATCTTACCACGTGTCACATGCAAAGAGGCGTGGAAGCACTGGTCTCAAGCAGGTGGGCCCCTGTCTGACGCGCACCACATAGGCAAGGCTCCCCTGCTTGTGAGCCTGCAGAGCAGGCCATGGCTACTGCNTTATCACTGTTAATCTCGTACTGTGCCTAATTTATAAATTAAACTTTATCATAAGTATGTACATATAGGAAAAAGCCTTGTATGCACAGGGTCTGGTACTATCTGTAGTTTCAGGTATCCACTGGGGGTCTTGGAACATATCTCCTGCGCGTAAGGGTACTACTGTATCTTACCACGTGTCACATGCAAAGAGGCGTGGAAGCACTGGTCTCAAGCAGGTGGGCCCCTGTCTGACGCGCACCACATAGGCAAGGCTCCCCTGCTTGTGAGCCTGCAGAGCAGGCCATGGCTACTGCTGGACAAGGTGGGAGGAACGTGGCCTGTGGTCTGCTTGGTGTCTGTGAGACGCCCTGGCCTCCTTCCTCCTTCTCCTCACTCCCTCACTCTTCTGGTGGCCATTCTCAGGAGACTGAAAACTGGCTGGCTGGCTTATTTGCTGCCTTCCTCAGGGTGCACCATATTGGTCTGGTTCCCGCAAGAGCCCAGGGAGAGGGGTGTCCAGGAGACAAGCTGCTGGTCCGCAGAGGAGAGGAAGAACCGGATCCTGCCTTTGTGCTGAAGCCTCTGCAGCCTCCAGGAATCTGGATCCAGCACCAGCAGGGCTGTGACAACCCGCTGAGGGGGGCTGGAGTTTGGAGCCACAGTGCTAAGCTGGGGTGGGCTGCCATGCAGAATGCTCAGGGGGGCATACCCGGAGGAGGGCTCCCAGCCACTCAGGCACATGCATGCAGGACAACAGTCCTGGCCTCAAGGGCCTACCAGACCACAGCTCTTTGCTAAATCTGGGCTGAATGCAAGGGGAATATCCCTGGGACTGCAGGTTACTACTCAGACTCCCGTGGTTAGTGGTCCTCTCCTTCCCTGCCCCAGCCCTAAACTGGCCTTGGTGAGTGACCCACCCTGCCTGCATCCACTGCCCCACAGGCCACAAGTCCAGGTCATCTAGGGTAGGATCCTTAGGCCCCCAACTTATGGCTAAGAGGAAGGTGGCTGGCAGGGGTGAGAGAGGCTGGGTCCTGCCCACCTCTGGTTGGATGCTCCTGGAGTCCTGGCCTACAGGACAGTCAGCCTGATTTTGAGAAACGGGGTGGAGTGGAGGGGCAGGAGGTGGAGAGAGCTGTGCTGCTTGCCTGGCCCCAAGCCCACTGTCAGGGATGTGGCGTTCAGCCCAGGCACTTCCCACTCTACGGGGACTCTGCCTGTCCTCACTCTTGTGCCCTCCAGGCCCAAGGGCCGGTGAGGCTGAGTATGCCCCACTTCTCCCACTCACATCTGGCCAGGGCCTGGCCATCTGGGAAGAGCTGATGAGCACATGGGCTATTCTGGGGCCCTGCTATGACTGCTGCCCCCTGACCAGGGCTACCACCCTCACAGCTCCTTGGGGTCCTGATCAGGCTGCCTCCTAGCTGCCCACCCACCGTATGGTCAGGTAAATCCATTGCAACATTGGCAGAGCAGGCCTCTTGTCCTTGGCACCCTCTGCAAGGTGGCCAGGGCTCGGTTGCTTGCAAAGCTCTGTCACATCCACTAGGCCATTTGAATTTTGCTGTAACCCCGTGTGAGAGGTGTTGTTCAGCTGCTTGTTAGTAATAATCACAACAGTAACAATAAGAACAAGCACACAGTAGGCACTTACTATGCACCAAGTACTAAGTTCTGTGTATTTATGAGCTCATTTCATCCTCACAGCAACTCTGCGAGGCCACGTGAGCTGCCCAGAGCTGGGGCATGAACCCTGAGCCACCTGACTCAAAGCTACTGCTTGTTGCCCCTTCATCATCTCGGTGTTCCCACTTCACAGATAACCTGCTTACAGATGACAGATCTCAGGCTCCAAGAGGTTGCCGAGATCACACAGCCAGCAGGTGCAGAGCCAGGATCCCAGCCCTGCTTTCCCCGTTAGCTGCCCCTAACCCCCTCACTACAGCACATTCTGGAGGTGAGGTGGGGTCCTGTTTTGTGCTGGATTCTCCGTGGTAGAATCCGGTATATCTGCAGAGCACAGTAAAGGTAGAAGCACAGTAAAGGTAGACTGAGCTTTGGAGAAAGGGCATGCTCCTTCAAGAATTCCTGTGGTCAGAAGGGGCTGGGCAGGCCCCTGCTCTCCTGGGGAGGGGTCTCTACCTGTGTATTCAGGAAAGCAGATGGTTAGCGGAGACTTCTTGATCTTCTCTTCAAATATGTCCTTCTTGTTAAGAAATAGGATGATGGATGTATCTGTGAACCATTTGTTGTTGCAGATGCTGTCAAAAAGCTTCAGAGATTCGTGCATGCGGTTCTGCAATGGAGGAGAGAGGCGAGTGAGGGTTGGCAATGCCTAGGGCCCTGACCCACCGCAGCCAAAAAACACAGCAGGACAAGCAAAGGAAGGGTCCACCACAGTGGCTGCGCGCACCACTGGGAATGGAGACGGGAGGACCCACAAAGACAAACAAGACGTGGTCCCTGCTTCATTCCACACGCAGGCAGGGTGGGGCACAGCAGGATCAGGGGTCGGGGGAGATACTGCTCCCCTCTGAAGAGAGCTGGCCTGGGTTGGGCAGTGATGTTGCCGGAGAGGCCCAGCTCAGGGACAGGACATGCACCATGCACGTAGAGGGCAGGGCCGCAACCACCATCGAACACATTCTACATGGAACCGCGGGTCATGCAGATTTCTCTACGGGGTTTCATTTGGTTTTGCCAGCAAGGTTGGGAGGGTGCACGCATTCAGTTGGGAAACATTAACCGAGGACTAAGAGATCCTCGAATTAATCCAGAGTTGGAAGCAGACACCAGGGGGACAGCGTCTCGGGGGTGATCTTGCTGTGGCCTTGGTGTAGTGAGTGATTTGCTGGCTGGGCTATGGCTGGGGTGAAGGAAGCTCGGGAAGAACTGTTTGTTGGGGCTGGTTTCTCAGTAGAGGGGCCAGAAGAACCCCAAGATGAAACGCAGCAAAACATTAAAACAGAGAGAGAAAGAGAGAGAAAAAACTGAAAAATTGTTTTAACTAGCCTCAGGGCCAGGAAGTCCAGGCCAGTTCATGCTGAGGCCCCCATGCAGGCCCATAGAGGCCCACATGGTCCTGGGGCTATGGGCTGGTGTCTGGAGACGGAAGGCCAGGATAGAGAGGACGAACCGAAGCCAAGCGGCTGGCTGGTGAGGAGGTGGGTGAGGGAGCGGGCTGGGGCAGGCATTCACAGCAAAGTCACCCAGCGTTGCCCTGAGAACCCGCTGCTTTCAACTCTTAGCTGACAGTTTCGATTGGAGGGAGGAGCTTCATACCTGCCGGGCTTGGAGGGTCTCTCAGAATCTGCTCATGGTTTTGGCCTTGGTTTGGCAAGATTAGGCCCTGCAGGCGGAGGTGGCGGTAGTGGTGGTGGAGAAGTTGTGGCGGCCGGAGGCCTGGCTGGGCGGTGCTGAGAGCAGGTACGAGGACAGGATGAGGCCCTCAGGGTCCCAGGGAGCAGCAGATAGTGTGGCTGATCCGGTGGGCGGCTGCCACTAGCCCTAGGGCTCTCCTGGCCTAGCTCCAGGAGCTGCCTCTAGACACCTTTGTCTTAGGCAGCCCCAACTCTCCCCAGGCCAGGAAAGGAAGTGCAGGGCTGACCGGAGAGGAAGGCTGAGGACCGAGGACTGGGTCACTGGTGCCTAGCTCTTGCCTCTCTGGGGCAGAGCATCCACATCCTACAACCTGTCCTCTAGCCACGGCGTGTGGATGGAGTAGCAGTGTCTGCCATTTATTGAGTGATGATTCCTGTGTGCAGGCCCTCATAGCTCTCAGCCCAGCGGTCCTCACAACTGCCCACGAGCCTGGTCTACCATCATCACCGTTTACAGAGGAGGCGGTGGAGTGACTTCCCACAATCATAGCTGGCAGGGTGGCGCCAGGCCCTGGGCCAGGTGCATCTGACTCCCAAGCTACCCGACTCTGTACATGTCCCTTGAACACACCGGCAACTGCTTAGTTCTATGGCAGTGGCATTGTCCTTGCTGCCCTGGTGGCAATGACCTGCCTTTGTAGGCTGTTGTCAGGTGGTGAAGCCAACCCCCTGAGGGGGGCTCTGCTCTTCCCCAGGCTGTGCAGGTGCCACCTTTGGGGAGGGAGGGACCCAGGAAGAGCCCCTTCCTGACCTTGGCCCCATATGCTCTTTCTTCCCCAAGGCCCTCGGCTCCAGCCCTTGTGAAGAAGGGTGGGAGAAATGGGGAAGAAGAAGGGGGGTGAGAGAAGAAGAGTAGAGAGAGGATGGCAAAGGAAACTGGAGGGAAAGTGCTCAGGACCTGGGCGCTGCTTACAGGGGCTGGCAGCCTGGAGAGGAAAAGATTGGGAATGCTGCTCCACGGTGAGACCTGGCACCATATCAGCCCCCACATGCACAAGGGACCCGAGGGGCCATGGAGGTTGGTGACCAAGGCTGCCAGGCCCACCGAGACCTCTCTCTGCATCTATACTATGCTCCAGGGGCGAGCAAGAGCCCCAACCCATGGCTGGTGGGCCTAGGATGTGGGTTGAAGCTGTCTGCAGGCCTGGCAAGGCAGGTCCAGAAGAGGCCGTGCTCCAGAGAGAGGGGCCCTCCCACTCTCCAGCCTCCAGCACTTTCACTCTCCCTGAAGCCCACGCCGGGTGCAGTGTCACACTCCAGGAGATGAGCCAAGCGAAGCTCAGAGCACAGGAGGTCAAGGGGACGGCGAGCAACGGGTCTAAAGCACAGTGTCAACCAGCGGAGCAGTAGAAGATGAGGGCAGTGCTGGGGCAGGCTTGTGTGGGGCACATTGCCAGGGGGCCATCCTGGACTTTGCGTGGTCACTGAATTGGTTTCAAGCACAGCCCGGGTTCGCGTCTACCCCATCACCCCTCAGGGTCAGGACTAGCCTGCTGAGGCCACTGAGAAAGACAACAGCCGAAACCCAACTCAAGGGTGCAGCTGGGCATAAAAGAGGAAGAGCAAGGTGTGCAAGCTGCACATGGCACGGGTCCAGGGCACCCACCCAGCCAGTGGCACTGGCCCCAAATTGCTGAAATCCCTACTGCTCTGCGTTAGCCCCTCAGGGTGGCGGGTCCTCCTCCCCATAGCATTGTGCCTGTAGCCCACACCCCAAAGCTCATCCCATCGTCACAGCAGCCCTGCGGGACCAGCGGGGCTGGGACTGAAGAGGAAACTGAGACTCAGAGAGAAGACGGGCCTTGCTCAGGCCCAGCATGATGACAGGCCTCGCCTCAAATCCCCATGCTGACCTAGAGAGGCCCAGGGCAAAGGGTCTGAGCATTTCCAGACAGAAGGAGAAGACCATGCCAGGGTGTGACCCCATGGTCTGTGAGCTCTGCTCCCAGGAGTGCTGGGGCTTGTCTTCAGTGAACTTTTGGACCAGGCTTAAGGCCTGGCTTCCCTTGCAGACTCTGTGGACAGGCTTCTGGCCCTGTGGGCTGTAGCCTAGATGGGGACTGCTTAGTGGACCAGCCGGCTCAGGGCAATTACCAGACACAAGACAACACCAGCTCAAGTGCTGCTGTGCCAGAAACGGTTCCAAGTACTGCATGTGCTGGCCCTGTGGGCTGTAGCCTAGATGGGGACTGCTTAGTGGACCAGCCGGCTCAGGGCAATCACCAGACACAAGACAACACCAGCTCAAGTGCTGCTGTGCCAGAAACGGTTCCAAGTACTGCATGTAGATTATCTCATCCCATCGCCAACAGCCCCCTCCAAGGCAGGCACTATTATTATTCTCTTTTACAAATCACTGTAACTGAGGCACAAAGAGTGCTGCCTAAATTCAGCAGCAAAGCAATGAGTGGCAGAGCCAGGCTCAGGCCCAGAGGCAGGACGCACCTCTCTCCAGGTGAGCGTCCGCCTTCCGAAGCCACTCTGGCAAAGAGTGCTGCCTAAATTCAGCAGCAAAGCAATGAGTGGCAGAGCCAGGCTCAGGCCCAGAAGCAGGACGCACCTCTCTCCAGGTGAGCGTCCGCCTTCCGAAGCCACTCTGGCAGTCCTCAGAGGCCAAAGCTAGAGACCCCAGGCTGAATGGGCTGCACAAACCAAAGGTGAGAGCCTGATCTGGCATCCCACAAAGGAGCCCAGAGCCACAAGTGTCACTCACCAGCATGTCTCATCCCTATAGCCCTTCCTGGTCCCGGCCCTCTGGCCCCAAACACCTGTCCCACATCTCTGGCCAGTGTTCCAGGGAAGTCTTTGAAGGCCAAGACTGCTGTACATACATTCTGGCTTTGTTGCACCCTAATTTTTTAAGGATTTTCTTAGTTTTATTCAGCCTGATGGTCTCCGTGACTGCTGAGTTTACTGAGCACTTACTGCCCCAAACCTACATCCTGCAGAGCTGTGTGGGATCAGCTTGCATCAGCCTCTGAGCTGGGTGGCCCATGGCTCCCTCTGCTGTGCTGCCACCACAAGGCCTTTGCCCCAGCAATGTAGAGTCAGAAGAATGCACTGGTGTGGCCCGTACCACGGAGCCCCCAGCCACCACAGCTAGTGGGGCCCCAGGGCGACCATGGGCAACCAAGGCCTGAGCGCTCACCGGGCTGGCCTGTCTGCGGCCAGTGCCACCTCAGGCTGGGTTGATCCAGGGCCACTCACCGTGGTTTCGTCTTCATGGAGCACCTGGTCATAGCCGCTGAGTGCGACGCAGAAGATGATGGCCGTGACGTCCTCAAAGCAATGGATCCACTTCTTACGTTCAGATCGCTGACCCCCAACGTCAAACAGCCTGCCAGGGAGACAGGGGAGCTGTGGGCGGTGGGGTACAGGCAGGTGGGGGGAGACCTGGGTGTCTAGCTGCAAGTGTGCTTGATGCCTCACGAGGAGACCTTGCTCAGGTACTGACTGACAGATGAACCACTGCCATCCCCAGTATCAGGCCAGCCATCACTGCCCTGGAGTCTGCCTCAGCACTGGGCTGTTCATACTTAGCGATGTGAAGACCTGCCCTGCATCTGAAGAATTTTACTAAGGGGGTGCACACCAGCTGGCCTCCAAGAAACGCTTCTGAGAGGTCCTCCTCCCATGTCACACTTACATGCTGTTCCTTTCCAAGTGTGTGCAATAGGCAAACTCCAAACCAGCGTGGGGAGGGAGGCAGGCTTGGGCTGTCCCCTGTTATGTGGATGGGGAAAGTGACACACCAAGGGCTGAGGATGTGCCCACACCCTTGGTGAGACCAGCTGTGGGGGAGCCAGGGCTGACCCAGGTCTGGCTGCAGACAGAGCAGTGCCTGCCTCGCAATCCCCAGCAGATTGAAGCCCCCTGGCCTCTCATCCCCTTCTGCAATTCCTGCAGTGGGACTTATGTCCAGGAGGTAAGAGGCCAGCCCCACACCCTAACCCCCTGAGCAAGGAGTGCTGCAGCGTCCTGGACCTGGGAACCTGCAGGCACACAGCAGCCAGAAGGGCTGGGCCCTGACCCTGTGTGGGCAGGAGCCCTGGCTCCCAAGATAGGAGAGCAGCTGCAGGTCGAGATCAGAGAGGGCTTGCAGCAAGGAAATGGGTCTGCGTCTCATCCCCTCGTCTGTGGATCATGCCTCCCCATCTGAACTATAGGGGGGTTGGCCAATGGCCTATGCGGCCCCTCCAGAATGCTTATTCTCAGACTGCCTGCTGGACAGGGCTGAGCCAAGGTCCCTGTCCTGTACTCCCAACAGGTGAGCAGGAGAGATTGAGGAGACTGGGAAGGCAGGGGAGGCACCTTAGGGGCTGCTCGGCCTACCGCTGTGCTCCCCAGTTCAGTGGAGGCCTAGAGGTTCCTGTTGGGCCCAGTGCAGCTCCCACAGCCCTGCAGAGAGGCTGCCTACTGCAGAGAGCCTACCTGCTCGGCCTAGGAACCTGAGTGCAGAGCCTCAGCCCCCTCAGTCTGTACAAGAGCGGGCAAAGTCTGGGGATGTGGGGAGACAAGGAATCCTAGAACCCAGCCCTCCCAGGCAGGGCAAAGGGCCAGGAAATAGGGTTGTGCCTCTGTCCACTAGCCTGAGGCCCCAGTCCTCTTCTTCCCTCCTGGCCTCTCCTGCTCTACCTGACACCCAGAAACAATACCTGGAAGGCAAGGCAGGTAGGGGCTCCCAGGCCTCAGTGCCTGGAGGTTACCCCAGGTGGTGTAACAACCCTCAGGCAGGGCCTGAGTAATCTGGCCTTGTACCTTAGGCCCCCTGTTCTGATGCACTCAGAGCCCCTGGGTCTTCACTGTGTTCTGTGCCTAGGGAAAGCTGTGCTCCTTTCAGGCTTCAGCCTCCCCATATGTACTGGGACAGGGTGAGCAGCTGCTCTCCAAGCCCCTTCCAGCTCTGGGATTACATGGGTCCTTCGGGCCTCAGAGATATTTCTTGGGCTTACCTGCCCCCCTTCCCCACTACTCCCCATACCCCCAATCTTCAAGGGGCCACCTGGGTGACCTTTCTCTTCCCCCTCAGGAGTCTCCTCAGGGACAGGTCTTCCCTCCTTGTCCATCCAAATCCTCCCTGTTCCGCAGTGCTCCACTGCAGGACCCTTCTTCCAGGAAGCCCCTCTGCTCACCCTAGTCCCTGAACTTGGTAGAAAACAACACTCAGACAGGCTCCCGGTATCTAACTGCCTGCCCCAACATGAAAGCCACCCAAGGCAGGGCAATGTCTGGGTGCTCCAGATCAGATGAGGTGGAAGCTGGTGTCTCCTGTCTCTCAACCACCCCCGCTGGGGCCTGGGTGTCTCTCTGGGCCTCACCTGAAGTGGAGGTTCTTGAATGTGAAGTGGGTTTCTACGATGCCGGTGGTTTTGACCCTGGTTCGAAGGATGTCCTGCTCAGTGGGCTGGTAGTCGGCAGCCCCGATCCGATCCAGGCTGTCCAGGTAGCTGAGGATGGCAACACACAAGGGACCATGGGCCAAACACCTGGGCGCTGCTCGGGGCTTGCTGGGCCACCACCTTCAGAGTCCAGCTTCAGCCAGAGCCCCTCGCAGGCCAACTGTGGAAATGATGATGCAACACTCCCTTCCAGGGCCAGTGGGGGTGACTGAGGAAAAGGATCTTATGGTCCTGGCCTCACATTCTCAAAAAGCCTCTAATTCAGACTAAAAGGGGCTGTGCATGCAGCAAGCCTGTGCATGCAGCTCCAGGCACACAGACCAGACCAAACTTTTGAATGAGACTACCATGTTTGTAATACTATTTTGTCATTTCTTCATTTTAAAAATAATAAAACAGTAGGTTCTTTTCTGTACAAGTGTGATCATATTTCATCCTTAATCCCCCTGAGTTAAATGTACCATTTATAAATTAGAAAACGGGGGCTCAATGCAGGTAAGTTCCATGTCCAAGTCTGCACAAACTGTGAGCCAGAGCTCCAGAGTCCATGCTCCTAGTACTCTGTAGTGCTTTGAGAGGCCCCTGAGTATCTGCCTGCCTTTTCCAGACTTTCTTCTCATTTACCAAGGGGTCTGTGTGCCCCTTTCCATCTGATGCTCTTGGAGTGAGGCCCAGGGCCACAAAGCCGGACAGTGGCTGGTTTTCCCTGGGGCTTAGGTCTTCTGGATCAGGGCTCTTTCCCCAGGCCACCACTTGCTCTGGAGACAAACCTGACCTTTACACTGCACCTGCCCAGGCCTCAAGCCAAGCACTCAGAGGATGCTGCCTGCAGGGGCTCTGGGTTCTGTATGGGTTAGGTTTGAACCTAAAACCATGGTGGGATCTGGGAACCCACGAGTGAGGGGCCAGGCCTGAAGGAAGATTCAGTGATCCATGGGGCCAGCCAGGACATCCATCACTGGTGCCAGGGTGAACTGCACACAGCCCACAGGGAGGACCCTGAGGGTCTGTGCCATGGGATGATGTAGGGTCCCAGGCTGCAGCTGCTCCAGGACCTGCTGGGGGCCAGCTTGCTGGTGGGACTGTGTTCACTACTGCATGAGAGGTGGGCGTGCTGACTGGATCTAGAGCCCATGTGCTTAAATAGGACTCCAGGCCTCCTCTCCTAAGCCTGACTGAGCCCCTGTAGAAGCTCCCATGGCCTCTTCTTATAAGCTGTGCTGGTCTTGAAAAGACAACCTGCTGTAACCTCCAGCCGGACACCAGGCCTGGAAGCCTTTGGTCTTGCCCCTCCTATCTCAGCCAGAGCAAACTCCCTTTAGATAGACAACCTGGTCTTCGGGTTTCTCCCTGTGTTGGCCAAGCCTCATGCAAGCAGATGGCCATGGAGGGTGGGGTGAGGTGTGGAGATGCAGCAAAGTTGAATGTGCACCTCTTGTATATCCCACCTACCTACTGCTCCAGGTACTGGGGATGGGCAAGGAACAGGACCCACGACCTCCCACCTTCTTAGAGCCTGCATTCTAGCATGTGTGTCAGTGTGCGTGTATGTGTGGGAGATGATAAACAGACAAGTAGGGTATGTAATATGTCAGGAGGTAGTAAGTGCCAGAGAGAAGAATCAGGGGCTGGGTAACGGGGGAGGCTGGCTGGGGCTGCTATACGACATGGTGAAGGCTGAGGGGAATGAGGGAGTGAGCTCCGAGTGGCCCGGCAGAAGGACCAGCGGGCACACAGACCTGCACCTGGAGTAGTGAGGTGGGATGCACATGTGGTGGGAGCAGGCAGTGGGGGAAACTGGGTGGGTAACAGAGGCAAGAGTGGCAGGACTTGGGGGTGGGGCACAGCAGGGAGGCCCTGAAGGTCACTGTAAGGACTTGGGCTTTTATACTGCGTGAGATGAGAGCCCCTGGAAGATTCTAACCAGAAGAGTGTTCAAGTCAAGGCTGCACTGCTGTAATGCAAGCAGACCATGAGAGTGGAGCAGAGAGGCCCATCGGGGGGTTGTTTTAGCAGTGGTAGCTGGGGCGGGGACAAGAAGTGGTCAGAATTCTGGATGTATTTGAAAAGGGAGTCACATTTGCTGGTGGCTTGGGTGTGGGATGTGAGAGGAAGAGCCGAGTTAAAGATGCCTCTTTGTGGTAGAAGGAAGATGCCTTTGGGGGGAGGGGGAGTGAGGCAGAGCAGGTTTCGGGGAGGCTGGGCACCAGGAGTTCCACTGGCACATGTTCATTTTTTTTTTCTTGGCAGTTGTTCAGTACAGGGATCGAACCCTGGACCTTGGTGTTATCAGCACCACACTCTAACCAACTGAGCTAACCGGCCAGCCTGGCACATGTTAATGTGAGATGTGTTTAGATGCCCAAACAGACACTGAGCAGGCAGGAGTCAGGAGGGAGGGCTGAGCTGGAGATGTCAATTTGAGAGTTGTCTGAGCATACAAGGAATTTCACACAATGAGCTTGGAGAAGATAACCCAGGCTTGACTGGAACAGGTGAAAGGACAGAGCTCGGGGCCTCCAGGAAAGCTGGGAAGAGCAGCGAGGGAGTCTGAGAAGGGTGGCCAGTGAGGAGGCAGAGGCTGGTAGCCTCCAGGAGGAAACCGAGCACTGAGTAAGAAGAAGCTGGAGCCGAGCAGCTGCCACTGGTGACCTGGTGAGGAGCAGTCTCGGTAGGTGGAAGAGCAAGAGCCTGGTGGGAGTGGGTTCAAGAGCAGGCAAGGAGAGGAAATGTGGCCATAGAGCAGGGACGATTCAGTGGGGAACTGGACTTGGGAAAAACCAAAGCTAAAACTAAGCCACGACAGTGCCTCTGACAACTCCTGGTTAGATCTGCCCAGGGTTTCTGGGTTTCTGGGACCTGTCTCAAAGTGATTAGTCAGAGGGGAAGAGCCAGCCCTACTAATAGGGGTCAAGGCACACTGAGACAGCAAGAGCAGACGCAGGAGCCTGGCAACACCTGACCTTGTCTCTCTGTGCCCTCGTCCCTTCCCTGCAATGGGCTGTTCTAGGGGGCACATGGCGATTGGGGTATCAGGATGTAAATAGCACCCTTTGGAATTGTGTAATGTGACAGCCCTACTAGGCCTCCCTCTCCCTTCTATCACAACAACTCTACATTCATCTATTTATGTATTTTATTAGAAGGTATTATGTATTTTATCTAACCGCTAAAACAACAACAACACAGCTCTGGACTAAAAGATGTTCAAGGTCCTTCTCACCCTGACTATCTGTGTGTTCCTCTCTTTCCTGCCATGGAACCCTCTCCCACAGATGAAACGCAGAAGACCTAACCATGGATAACAGAAGAGAATGTCAATATCATAAACCTTGCCACTGGAAAATTAGTTGAAAATTTGGAAGGGAGCAGAGATGAGAGCAAGAGAGAGAGAGAGAGGCGAATTTCCTCAGCTTACCCAATGTAGTGGATTGAATTGTGTCCCTCCAAAACTCATTGAAGCTTGAATTGTGTCCCCCAAGTTTTACTCATTAGAAACTTAGCCCCCACTATGACTGTTAAGAGGGGGGGGGGGGGGGGGGGGGGGATTGAAAGGTGGAGCCTTGAAGAGGTGATTGGATTGTGGGACCCTGCAGTAGTGAATGGATTAAAAATGGTGGTCAGGGGTGTGGTTCCGAGGACTTTAAAAGAAGAGGAGAGTCTGTCTCTCTCTCTGCTCTCTGTGCTTCCACCACCTTGCAATGTGAGACCCTTGGGTCACTGTCGCCACCACCAGATGGACTTCGGACTTCTCAGCTTCAGAAACTGTAAGCAATAAATTTCATTTTTCTTTATAAATTACCCAGTCTCAGGTATTCTGTTATAGCAACACAAAATGGACTAATACACTTGGCGAGGAATTGACAAATACTGACTCAAGTTTCCTACTTAAATTTATAAAGGTAACCAACAGAAGAACTAAAGATAATATTGTAACTAGAAAAAAATTGACGATGGATGTGGAGAGAGGTGAAAGGAAGGAAGGTGAGCTGAATTTCTCAGATTTTATAGTGGGGGTCAGTAAATACTATTTAAAGTTGGAGCACCAGGTTTCTCTAGACACCACTGGGACAGATAAATGGAAATGGTTAAAAATGAGAGGAATAGGACTGGGAGGGGTAGAAGATTACTTTTTGTTTTATACTCCTCTGTATTATTTTTTAGCACCAGGTTTCTCTAGACACCACTGGGACAGATAAATGGAAATGGTTAAAAATGAGAGGAACAGGACTGGGAGGGGTAGAAGATTACTTTTTGTTTTACACTCCTCTGTATTATTTTTTTAAAGTTTTTGCAACGGATTCATATTATAATTAGTGAAATAGCCAAAAATGTCAGTGGAGAGCATGATTTGATGCACCAACAGGAGACAGACTTGGGCCACTGGCCCTGAGGAGCCCCTGAGGGTACAGCTGGCAGTGGGGGCAGGGTCCTGGATTTGGGCCAGTAGGAGGCAGGGAGGGAGAGGTGGAAGGAGGACCTCTCTGGCTTCAGGGCTCTGAAGGCCCACCTGCCCTGTTACACTGGGTGATCCTGGAAGGATCCCACTGAAAAGCACTCTTTCCTGGCCTGACTTGGGCTCAGGGGAGGAGGCCTGGCTCTTGGTCTGTGATTTGAGTATACACAGGGAGCTGTGGACACTGAGCTTCTTGGCTCATATACCTGTCCACCAAGGTGTCCCTAGGTCTTGGTTAGGGACACACCTTGGTCCCTGGCTCATCAGGGCCTGGGGGCCTGGTAGCCACCACCTGGGACACACAGGATTTAGGCATTTGCCCGTGGACAATCTAGGTATATAGACATGGGAAAATGTTCCTGGCCTTACTCATGTCTCTAGTTTGTTAGCTGCCAACACAGTCAATCAAAATGTCTAAATGTCCTCTAGTGCATGCTGTTTTGTTGGCCCTAGCCTCTGTTACATCAGCATTGTGGAGATCAGGGTTTCTTAATCTTGGCACTACTGATGCTTTGGGCCAGATAATTCTTTATTGTGGAGACTGTCCTGTACATTGTAGAATATTTAGCAGCATCTCTGGCCTCTACCCACTAGATGCCAGGAGCAACACCCTTGTCATCACAATCAAAAATGTCTTCAGACATTGCAAAATGGCCCTGGCTGAAAAACACTGGTAAGGATGGCTGAATCAGATCAGGTCAGAGCACATGCGTCCTCAGAGAGTGGGGCTCCTCCCTGAGAGCCTGGGTACCAGATTGCAAAAGTGGGGTGCGTTTCCTGAAAGCCAAGGTGCAATCCTAGTATCTCCATGACAGAAGATATGTCCCTGACCAAGACCAACAATCCCAGGGCTCTGGAGCCTCCAGTCTAGGAGCCAAGGGCATATAATCAATGAAGACACCTTCAAGTGACAAAGTCGCAGCTGGCAGACCAAGACCCCACTGCCACGTGAAGAGCTATGCCTTTTCCCTTTCTATCCCTTCTACCCTGCTCTGGCTTTTACCACTTCCCACTTCTCCCTTCCTCTTGTCTTCTCTGTCCCTCCTGCCCTCCCTCTACCTTCCTCTGTCCTCCCTCTTATCTGGTTATAACACAGTATTCAAGTATATGTTTAATTATTTATTATATTTATTGAATGGAGTTACATATTCCTTATTTTTAATTTTAAAGATAGAGGAATGGAAAGTTTATTATTTTCTCTAAAACAAAAGAAAATGGCACTGTTTAAGTTATTTTCTGCCTCTATGGCTCTTGATTTGTACTTACGGGGTCAAGGGCTCTCCAGAGAAAACAAAAGCTGATACACAGAAAACCTACATTCTGGAATGCCAGGCACGCTCCAGGTCAAGCAGGTGACAAGGTCCTGGCCCGGGGAATTTCTGCTGTTTGGTTGTCTCTAGCGCCCTCTGCCTTCCCTGGCCTCTTCCTAATCCTGGGGACAGGAAGAGAAGCCCCTCTTCTTCCTTCCTGACACCCCCCACCTGTGCTAGACTATCTCACAGCAGGTACAGCCTCAGAATCCCTCCTTGCCCCACCATTCCCCATCCCTTCCATCCCGCATCATGCCCCTCCAGGCCTCCCTCCTGCCTGGGACACTCACTATTTGGCAGAGTCGTTGAGCTGATACTCCCGAGACCGGTTGAAGCACTCTTGGATTCCTGAGTCCCCCCAGAGCCGCATCATGGCTGAGAGCAGTTCTGGAGAAAAGGGCTCAGTGTCTTCCATCCGACTCACCACGTCACACACCATCTTGGCGTCGGCCTGGGAGGAGAGACGGATGGTGAGCTTTGAGGCCTCGGTGCAGACAGAGGCCCCTGGCTGGCCAAGGACTGTGTGCTGGCTGGGACTGTGGCCTGGTGCTAGGCTAAGGCCCCTGCCAGGGCACCAGGGCTCAGCCCACAGACTGCTCAAAAGGAATGGGCCACTATCTGGGCACCCCTATGCCTTGGGACACACGCACAGTCTCATTTCCTAGGGTCTTTGCGGGGGACACATGCCTGCGTCCCAGCCTCTGGGCCATCTATCACATGGAAGATCTAAAGCAGTAGTTTCAAACCATACCCCACAGAGCCCTAGGGTTTTCTGTGGGCAGCAAGGGAGAGTGGCAGGCTCTGTCCTCCACCCGCTGACTCAACCACAGCAACTCTGCCTTCATCTGCTTTGAAAACGGGTTTTGCACAGTATTTTGTTTGGGGAAAAAGTGTAAAAATCAATGTTCTTGGTTAGAGTTATAATTTTCTAAACTTTTTACCCAAGGTGGAGCAAAGTCCCTGGAACTCGGCTGTAACAGGGAGTGGGGCATTTTGGTTGTTTGAGAATTCTGGTTAGCTGAGGGACTGGGCCACAGAGGAGTTGTGCCCTAGGGGCGGGGAGGGGAGAAGCGGGTTGCAAGTTAGTGCAGGTGGTGAAAAGTCCTTA
Source organism: Galeopterus variegatus (assembly GCF_000696425.1). Classification (NCBI taxonomy): domain Eukaryota; kingdom Metazoa; phylum Chordata; class Mammalia; order Dermoptera; family Cynocephalidae; genus Galeopterus; species Galeopterus variegatus. Next base: position 309,912 of record NW_007727015.1, read on the forward strand.
TGCTAATATTAAATCTCAAGAACTTAGGCCCTTGTATGACCCAAAGTTAAAGCTTAATTTTATTAACTTCCTTGCAAGTTAGTGCAGGTGGTGAAAAGTCCTTATGCTAATATTAAATCTCAAGAACTTAGGCACTTGTATGACCCAAAGTTAAAGCTTAATTTTATTAACTTCTATTTATTTGTCTGTGTCCTACGGAGCAGGAGACGAGACATCCAGGCCTGGATAAACAAGGGAAGAGTAAAGGGGAAAATGATGAAATTGGGAGCTCTCTCTTTCTCTGCCTGCCTCCCCCTCCTCCTCATCTGAGGGGGTGTAGCTGAATTTGCTCAAGGCACACACACGTGTAGGCGGAGACTCCACTGGAATTACAGAAAAAGTAATGCATAATTAACAGGTTTCTTCCCCCTTCCCCTCATCTTGGATACCAAACAGGGGTCACCCATTTTCAAAGGCAACAGCCAAATACAGGTAACATCAAAACCAGGAGAGTAGTGGTCTTTGAAGACTCAAAAGTCTCTTGGAGAAGTTCTAGGACTGCGACACCCCCCACCACCTTGCACACGCATGTAGCACTTTACAGTTTTCAAAGGACTTTAGTGTGCACGTGTGCCACTTCCTTGGACCTTCACAGCCGCCCGTGAGGGAGCCGTGGGAGTGCATCCCTGCCCGTCCTACGCCACAGCCTTTGCCCTGCATCTGGGTAGTTCCTCCCCACAGAGGCAGGACACATTTCCCGT
>NW_007727015.1:311212-311707 GCF_000696425.1 Galeopterus variegatus
CCCCCCACCACCTTGCACACGCATGTAGCACTTTACAGTTTTCAAAGGACTTTAGTGTGCATGTGTGCCACTTCCTTGGACCTTCACAGCTGCCCGTGAGGGAGCCGTGGGAGTGCATCCCTGCCCGTCCTACGCCCACAGCCTTTGCCCTGCATCTGGGTAGTTCCTCCCCACAGAGGCAGGACACATTTCCCGTCTCCTTGACTTTGAGTGTTCCCCGCAGGACTTGCTCTGGCCACAGGATGGTGTGGTGGTGGCACTGTGCTGGTTCCTCAAGAGGACTTCTGTGTGTCTGCTTGTTCTCTTGGGCCTCTACCATCACCACCAATACATCCTGGCTTCCTCATTCATCCCAGGAAGAGGACTTGGGACACACGGTAGAGCTGAGCCAACCCTCAGCTGAACAAAGTGACTGAGTTTAGAAGAGTCTTCTTACAATGAGGGTCACTACATAATGATAAAAGGACTGATGCATCAAGAAGAAATAACAATCAT
>NW_007727015.1:313942-343331 GCF_000696425.1 Galeopterus variegatus
TGGGACACAATAACTAACTACATTGTATATTGACAAAATAAAAAAAATAAAATAAATAAAATAAATAAAAAGAAGAGTCTTCTTAGACAGCATTGTTGTGGCCACAGCTAATTAATACAGTAGTCGCTGCTAAGTATCATTATCCCTATTTTATAGGTGGGGAAACTGAGGGCTACAGAAAGGAAGGCACTCATCTAAGGTCACAGGTGGTGAGTGAAAGAGCTGGGACTCAAGATTAGGAGCCTCTGACTCCAGAGCTGGGCTCTGTGGTCAGACCCACATGGGCCAAGAATAGTCACTGACTATATTATAGCACCTCTGACAGCAAATGCTACCTGACGGAGGAGTCTAGACCAAGGGTGACATAGCACTACCAAGAAAGCTCTGTGCTCCGTCTGAGATGATTGCTGCTTTTAAAGTCTAAATTAGAGCAGGTGAGTGTGGAGCAGGTGCTCCTTGGAGCCCATTCACACCCCTTGCCTGCCCTCAAGGTGCTCTGGAGGGTTCCTGAGGGGCCCTCTGCTCTCAGGGGAGTGGCAGCCTGCATAGTTTGGGAATCAGTGCCCTGGCTTCCCTGCCTCCTAGGTAGATAGTCTGAGACAAGCTCACACAGTCTCTTAGAGGATCCCCAGGGGACTGAGCCCCAGCCACTCGCAGTGGTAGCCCACCCATTAACTCCCCCTCCCTCCCTGTGTTGCTTTCCCACTCCCTCAGCACTTCCTGACATGACCTCCCAAATGAACTCCCTGTCTCTGAGGGTCAGCTTCTAGAGGGACCCAAACCTGACAACAGGGTCCCTGTCTGAGCCCAGGCACCAGCCACAGCTTATCTGTCCTGACCAACAAGCATGGTGGCCACTGCCCAAGAGGCCCTTCTCTCCCTGCCACTATCCCACAAGCCTGAAGAACACCTCTGCCTTATGACCACTGGGGAAGAGGGGTGGCTGGGAGCACAGGGCCAGGCAAAGAGTACACTGGATCCTCATGTCCAGAAGCCCCAGTCCCACGGGGCCCAGGCCAGTTTCCGGTCCACACCAGGAGTCTAGGAAGGCAAGTATGTGAAGCCATGGCAAGGAGGAGGGTCAACCACTGGATGAGGTGGCTGATGGGCATGTGACCCAAGCTGGGCCATCTGTAGTCTTTCTCTGGGATTTTTCACATGGAGCAAGCTTAAGATGTGTCCCTAGCACTGGTATCAACCCAGACCTGTTTCCCCCAACCATGGAGAAACCTCTAACAATAAAGCTACCAGAAAGAAGCAGGAAAGTGACAAGGTGTTTAGGTCTCTGAGGCTGAGTCCCCTCACACTGTCTGTGGTCTGGCCCCATGAGACTTGTTGGGTTAGTTTCTGCTATTTACGCATACAAAGGCCACAGACAAGACGCACAGCACAGCAGGAGGCAGATCAGGGTTATGGCGGACCCCATAATAGGCAGGCACTGCTCAGCACTCCCTGGAACCCTCCGCCAGCTGCCTCTCCCCCTGGGCTCAGCCTGCACAAGTCCTGCAGCCCCAGTGAGACTGAAACCCTGCTGGGGGCTAAGAGTGGATGCGCCAGGCCCACCACCCCCCTGATCTCATGGGTCCTCCAGAATCAGGGTCTTTTATTCACAGGTGTGATTGTTAATACCGGACGGTTACTCTGCTGTAAGCCCTTTCAACCTCAACTCTCCGATTAAGCCAGAAGAGAGAGACTACCTAGCCCTTGGCACATGGCTCACGAAGTGAGTGGGAGGTACTGAAAATCAGCAGGTGCCCTTTGGGGTGGGAGAGACACAAAAGAAGTAGGTCAGCACCTGGAAGGTTTGCGGTCAACAAAAGATTCTGTACAAAAGGTATGTGGGGCCAGAGCCTGCTGTGGAGACTTTCCCAGAATTGAGCTGTTCGGCTAAGTAGCTATTTACATGTCAGAGCCTGTCCACTGCAGGTCAGGGTAAAGTTCTGGCAGCTGGGCCCCGTCCCCACTGCCTGCTTTGGGAAGGGACCAACCACTGGCATGGAGGCTGTAAGGCGAAGTCCACAATGCTAACCAGACCTACTCCCCAGGGACAGTGTCTTAAACACCCCAGCCCTTGGATTCTTGACCCACTCACTTGACAGGAAGGGCTGCCCACCGAGGGAGACTGGATCCCCAGGATCAGGGCTGGGCTTGGAGCCTCCACTGGAGGCAGCAACCTGGAAAGGTGGCCTTGGGGCCTAGGCTCTGGGTGCCCCAGACAGGCAGTGATGACTCAGAGAGGTAGTGGGCAGGGAACAGGGGTGGTGCCTCCACCTGGGGCTAAATGCAATGTAAGGCCTATGAGTCAGAGGCCTGCAGCTGATGTGCTCCATGGGGCCTGGCAGACCTCAGGAAATCTTGGTTCTTCCCTGGATTTCAATGCGTTTTCCCATCTGTGGAATGAGGGGGGTGGACCTGGTCTGTATTTTCCAAACTTCCTCCTGAGGCCCCACCTTCATGGTTTTTGCCAGATCTGGGGATCACTAGAGTCAGAACAAGACGTCCTGCTGGGTATGAGAATCACACTTGATCTGAGCACCCCCGAGTCACAACACACCTTGCATCGAGGACACAGGTGACACCCGAGAGGATGTGATTTATTAACCGCGGGCCCTGTAAAGTCACTTTTTATCTCCATGTTTGTTCCTCCATGTATGACCCAGAATTTAATGAACTCCATTTCAGTGGGATGTATGTTACAGCTTGGGGAAAGCGGGACGAGATGGTGTCCTGGGACTCTCCAGTGGACAGCCCAGGGTCTGGAGCCTTCCTCCCAGCTTCACATCCTTACCGAGGTGTACTGGAGAGGGGAGTCCTGTGCTGGCAGCAACCCCCACCTTTCCTGCTCTCTCCTCATCTTTCTCAGTACAGCATATGACATTCCCATCGGCCTGGCTGCTCAGACCCAAAGACCAGGAGTCCTGCTTGACCTCGCCACTCCCCTCCCATGCCCAGAATCCTGTTGGTTTGCAAATCTGTTTTTAGCTGTTTGCTCTTCCTCATCTCCTCTCTTACACCTCTGGGTCCAAGCCACTGCCGTATGTCTCCTGGACGCCCATAGTTACCTGCCAAGGGCTCCCTGCCTCCATCTTGCTTCTCTCCAGTCTTCCCTACAGCAGGAGACCGTCAGTTTCCTCCTAACATCAATTCTCCCCTTCTCTGTTTGAAAAAGAACACCCAAATTTTTAGCCAGGCACACCGACATCCAACTAAAAGACTGCACTTCCTAATTTTGCTTTCAGTTAGGTGTGGCCGTATGAAAAGTTCCATACAACCAGAGGTAAGCTGAGGTGTAGCGAGGTCTTTGGAAAAGTCCTTTTAAAGGAAAGGGGCACCACTTTTCTCTTCCTTCCTCCTTCCTAATACCTGGAACTTGGATGTGATGGCTGCAGCTCTAGCAGCCAACCTGGATCATGAAGACAAGATCCACACCCTCGGGAAGGCAGAACAGTGATCTAAAAACAGCCTCAGTCCTTGACAACTTTGAGGAGACTCTGTACCATCTGGAGTCATACTAACTCCATTCTGTGTATGTTGTATTTTTTAACAGTTAAAATAAATTTCTATCTTATTTAAGCCAGTATTTTGGGGGTCTCTGGTATTCACAGTGACATCTAGTCCCAAAGGATAGAATAACCCTCCTATTTAAACTCTTTCAATAGCTTCCCATCATTCCTAAATTCCAAACTCCTTACCGTGGCCTACAAAGCCCCACCTACCTCTCTGTCCTAATATCCTCTCACCTTTCCCTTCTCACGGGCTCCGGCTACACAGCCTTTCTCTCTGTTCCCCCAATAATCTGGGGTAATCCCACCTCAGGTGCTCCATCTGTCCAGATCATCCTTGCTTTGCCCCTCCCTATCTCAAAGGTCACCTCCTCTGGGAAGCCCTTCTCCTGGGCAGGGCCAGCTCCCACAGAGCACCAACCATGCCATATTACATCTAGTGCTGTATGTCCCTGTTCCTCAGGACAGGCACTTTCCTGATTTCTCATGGTGCCTTGGATCTCAAACAGTGTTCTGTACACAGTTGCTGCTCAGCAACATCTGAGGGATGGATGGATACTTGGCATTGTATGTCCCTGTTCCTCAGGACAGGCACTTTCCTGATTTCTCATGGTGCCTTGGATCTCGAACAGTGTTCTGTACACAGTTGCTGCTCAGCAACATCTGAGGGATGGATGGATACTTGGCATTTGAGTATCAGCCATGGCCCCAGTTTCTCACTCCACCCTATCTACCCACCAACTCTTCTTGTCTTGTCAATTTGAACAATATTTGTATCTTATTTAGCCCTTATGGAAACCCTACCAGGTAGGCATCCTGTTTAGGTGTGGTAACTTGCTCAAGATCATGCAGCTAGTAAGTAGGACAGCCTGGGCTCAAGTCAACCTTCTGTACTGTGCTACAGCCAGCAACCCTGGACTGACATCTCAAACAAGGCCTGGCCACCCAAGGCCAGAGCTGAGGACTCACTGGTGCCCAACCCTGCCCCCTGAGCAAAGAGGAGAGGGCTGGGCAAGAAGGAAGGGCCAGGCTTAGAGGGCAAGGGAGAGCTTTGCCAATATGCCCTGGAGGACTGTGGAGGGTGCCCGGCTGAGTCAGCTTTGCGTGACAAGCTTAACATGCATTTAATGGAGCCAGAGGAGGCCCTTGCCCCTTGGTCTGTCTGCCCTCAGGGACCTGGGGCACGGGGCTCACACTGGGCCCGATCTTCCTGTCCATGGCTTTTCCTGAGTAATGGCGGGGGCGCTTTCTAGAAACTTTCTCTCTGCTACAGCCCCCATGGCATGGCCACTTCTTGCTGTCTATTCAGGCAACATGAGCTATGATGAAACACACACACGTACTCCAGATAGACTCACCAGGTGCTATGGTCTGAACTTTTGTGTCCCCCCAGAATTCTTATGTTAAAATCCTAACCCCAAAGTGATGGTATTAGGAGGTGGGGCCTTTGGGGAATCATTAAGTTATGGAGGTGGAGCCCTCATGAATGAGATTAGAGCTCTTATAAGAGACCCCAGAGAGACCCTCACTCCTTCCATCAAGGGCAGACACAACAAGAAGGCACTGTCTATGAAGAAGCAAGACCTCGTCAGGCACAGAATCTGTCGGAACCTTCATCTTGGACTTCCCAATCCCCAGAACTGTGAGAAATGCATTTCTTTTCTTTCTAGATTATCTAGTCTGTCATATTCTATAATAGGAGCCTGAACAGATGAAGATACCAGGTCTGACCTGTGCGAGTTTTACTTAGTGGAGAATGCTGGAGCTAATTCTCTAGAAAACCCACTGCGTGCTCGTGCCCAGGCAGTGCTGCAGGAGGGATGGCAGTGACTAGCTTCAAGGTGGCAGTGAGAGGCCCACCCCATCCTCTCTGCCCACTCCTTTTCTACTGGGTGGCTGCTCCCTCCTCTTACGTGGCTTCCATCCCCTGGTTTTCTGGCAGCACAGCCCAAGCTTCCCACCTGTCCCCAACTCAGTCCAAGCAGTTTGGGTGGGAATGACTCTGTCCCCTGATTCTAGGGTCAAACACATGCTCTAGGCCTGGCCAATCCATCCTGCTGGCCTGTGAACAGCTTGGGGGGAACAAAGAATCCATACTTGTCAAATAAGACTAACAATCAGTCCCGCCGCCCCAACCAGCCCCAGGACTTTGTAGGCACTATTAGGAAAGAGAAACTCTCAAAGGGAGGGTCCCCTGAGTGTGGAGTCACCACTGAAGAAAGCAGAGAAGAGAGAGAGACATCCGAGTTATGATAACACGCCAACACCTGGATCCAGCTATACCTGCAGCCACTTATACCTCTGGGCTTTTTAGTTACTTGAGTCAATCAATCTCCTGATTTTTAAAAAATCTAGTTTGAGGATATGTTGTTTGTTTGGTTTACTTTTGTACTTATGCCCCAAATAGTCCTATTATACCTCCTGGTCTGCCAAGGCTAATGTCAGACCTACCTTCTCCAGGAAGACCCCTCCCATTACTGCAGCCCGCACGGTTCTTCCAGCACCTGAGTCCCCTCCTCTCTTACTGTCTGAACTATGCCCTGCATGGAGTGCCCACATGCTGTACTGTGTTTCCTGCAGGAGAGGCCTCTCTCTCTCCAATAGCACTGCTGGACACTAGAGGCAGTTTGGTGGGATTCAGTAGACAGTGCTGTAAGGAGACCATGGACATGCATGTCTGCCTATGGAGTGAGGGGGCGGGATCCTCTTTCCACCACTGCTCCCCACAGTTCTGAGGCCCAGCTGCAGAGAGAAAGGGAGAGAGGGCTATCTCCTGTGAGAGAGAACATGACTGTCTTTTCTCAGATGTACAAGCCTCCGTGGGATGGGTCAGCAGTTACTAAGTGCCCAGAATGCCCCCACCCCATCATGCTCCTGCTAGGACTGCCCATGCTTCAGCTCTTCTGCTACCCCTCCCCTCTGAGGAGCCTCCTCTGACCACCTCCTTTGGTCGTCCCCTCCTTGGGCTTCCCAGCCTTGCTCCATGCAGCCTTTTGGGGCCTTCAGGCATAAACTTGGGAGCCACCAGTCCTGGGCTCCAGTCTGGGCTCCCAGCTTGAGCAGGGGCCTTAACCTTCCTGGGGCTCAGTGTCCTAACCTGCAAAAATGGGGATGACAGCATCGTCATTTTCTTCTCAGGGTTGTCATGTGAGCAAACATAGCGCACTTAGCACAGGGACGGCACCGGGGTGGGCTGTGCTGGTGGATGAGTATACCCACCCCACCTCCTGAGTTGCCCAGGCTCACAAGAGATGAAGGGGCCATTTTGCCAGCTCTCATGACGATCAGGGGCATGGGAGAAATATGGGACTCTTCTTTGGGGCATGGCTGGGGCTGCGCATTTCTGAATATCAACAGCAGACAAGATGCCATTCTTATGGGTTAAGGATCAGGAGGCTGCAAGAGGTTGTACTTCTCAAGCTCACCTGCAGTATTCTTTACATCATATCAATGATTTAAAAACAACATTAACATTTTTTTTTATTACAGCCAGTATAACCTCTCTGGTTAAATGATATTTTACTCATAATGTTGACATATAAATGGCCTGAAGCTGCTTGAGGTGGAAGTGAGGCACTTTGGGGGAGCCTCTGGAGAACCAAGACTCTGGAGAACCCCCTATGAAAACCTTCACACTGCATCCCTGAGAGCTGGAGAAAGGGGTGGGCAGGGAGAAGAAGGGGCATATGGAGACAGGGCCTAGGGGACATCTCCAGCATCTGGAGGGTGGCAAGCTTGGTGCAGAGTGTCCCCTTGAAGTGGGCTGCCTTAGGCCATTGTTGGGAAGCAGGGTGCCCGGGGTGGTGGAGAGGGTAGCTGTGACCTAAACTTGCAGGACACAGGGGTTACTTACTGTGATGCAGAGGCCAGGGGCTTCCTGCCACAAGGACAAGTGCTGCTGGGGGCTGGTCATGAGTGTCTAGGAAGCAGCACCAAGATCTGGGTGACAATCAGTGGGACACCTATCTCCAGACATCCAGCTGGTCCCCGGAGCTAGAACCCATTCTATTAGGAGGGGCGTGGCTCCCAGCACCCAGTGAGGGCCTCGCCCAGAGCAGCACCAAGATCTGGGTGACAATCAGTGGGACACCTATCTCCAGACATCCAGCTGGTCCCCAGAGCTAGAACCCATTCTATTAGGAGGGGCGTGGCTCCCAGCACCCAGTGAGGGCCTCGCCCACCTGCCCATCCTGGTTCCTACCTGCCAAGCCATAGACAGCCCCTGCACCGACTTCTCCTACCCTAGCCTCTCCTTCCCGTGCTCCTCAGAGATGCAGCTGATGCCTATCTGTGCTGTGCCACACCTCGGGGGGTGGTGGTGAGCAGGATACGCTGGCAGCAGCTCCCCCGAGCCACGGGGAGAAAACACATTCTCCACTCACAGCCAGGTACTGCAGGGACCTGGAAGCGCCCAGGTATATTCACTATCTGAAACCAGGAGGGCAAACCGCACTCTCAGCACTTGGGTCTTCAAAACTCTTCCCTTCTCTTCTGGGCAATGTGGACTTTTTGATAAAGATCAGAGGCAAAGAGGCGTGGAGCTAAAATATAACAAAGGGCCTTCTCCCTGTCAAGAGATGAGATGCGAAGGACACAGCGGGGAAGTCAACAGGGGTTTTCAGTCAGGCGACCCAGGTTCAAATCCTGGCTCTGCACCCTTTCAGCTGTGTGACCCTAGACAGACAACTTCACCTCTCTGAGCCTCTGTTCTCTCATTAGTTGCTCCACATGGGGCTGTTGGTGCAGATGAAATGCACTGAGGATGAGACACAGCTTTGCAACACGACAGGGCCCTGCAAATGTTGGTTATTATAAGCAAAGATGAAGTGCCTCTGACACAAACAACAAGCTGACATAAAATAGCCTGCTTTGTACAAGACTTTCCAGGCAAGCACGATGATCTTGATAACAATAATCATAGTAATTTGTAATAATAACCCCTTCCATTTGAGGAGCTGCTTTGGATCGTTCAGTTTTCCTCCGTTTCTAATCTTTTAGGCTAAGTGAAGTGTGGGTGTGGACACACACACACATACACACACACACACACCCCAGTCTTCCAGTTGCAGGAAGACTCCATCCGGCCCCACCCCACCCTGTGTGCTGTAGTTGTCCCTGTACCCACCAGGGGGCAGAAGTGCACAGGCCAATGGGAGAGGCAGTGAGAGCTGGACACTCTGAGCCAGAGACAGGAAGGGCCCGGCCAGACCCAGTGGCGATCACTGCTTTCCTTGGGCTGCTAACCTGCTCCTCAAAGGGAATGGGCAGAGAGACCCCAGCTGCTGGAGGCCTACCTGGCCACTGCAATTTCCACAAGTGCAGGATGGCAGGGGGCGTCCAACCCAGGCCTGTATATCTGAGGAAAGATGGTCATGTTTTATCTCACACACAGGAGAGAGCCCCTCCTTCCTCTCTGGCAAGTGCAGGATGGCAGGGGGCGTCCAACCCAGGCCTGTACATCTGAGGAAAGATGGTCATGTTTTATCTCACACACAGGAGAGAGCCCCTCCTTCCTCTCTGTACCTGGGCCTCAGAACAGTGGGGAGCAGTGTTGGAAAGAGGGGTCTGTTCCCTCACACCTGGGCAGGGTCTGCTTTCCTGGCTCTGGGCAGGCAGATGGCTCCCTAACTGTGACTCTCAGTGGAAGTGGTACCAACCCACCACCCCAGGGGCACTGTAGCCATTTGTGATGTGTCTTTGGCAGTGGCAATAATTGGGGTGTTGCAGACGTTTAGAGGCTGGAGGCCAGGCATGCTTGGGACTCTTTCCTCACTTGGGCTTAGGAGTCTGAGCAAGGCCTGTGCCCACAGCTTGCTGTCAGTTCATAGGGTCTCTGGAGCTGTAGGACCTCGTGGGTCCACCATTTGCTTTATGGAAGGGAACCTTCTGGTTCCCTCCCAAATCCTGCAGAACCAAAGATTCGGTGCCATTTCTAATCTTGCTTTCCTTCCCCAGTGAGGATGACGATCCTCCCACTCCCTCCTTTCAAATCTGCCCATCCCCTCTCCATCCATTTATCCATCCATCCCTGTACTTCCTGCCCAGGATACCTACGTATCAAGCCTTATGCATCTGCCCACTTAGCCATCCACCCACCCATTACATCATCTACCCACCAGCCACCCCTGTCCATCCATCCATTTCCCCCACACCCACCCACCACTCCTTCACCTGCCCTTCTGTCCTTCCATAGTGTCTACCTCTCAATTATTCACTCATTCCTCTTTGATCTCTCTAGCCCCTCATCCATTCATCCTCTCCTTTACAGACATAGAGTGGGTTCTTGGGCTTAAGAACATTCATATTTGGCATAAAAGGAACACACTGCCCGGATCTCCCCAGCCCATTAGCTGGTGCCTTGAACACATCAGGGGAGAAACTGCCCCTTTGACTCTCCCTCTCTCTGCCCAATGGTCCCATTTTCATCAGGGGCCTCCGGCCTTGTTAAAGAAGGCTTTCCTAACGTCTCCGCCTAGGTTCAGAAAGTAGTTCAAACTTTCTGGACTCCTTGGGGATTTGTCCTAAGCCCTTCCGAGAACCTCCCCTGCTTTGGGCCCAGGCTGCCTACTGTGGAGGTGGATGAGGCTTGGGTTTCCCATCCTCACTTGCTGAAGGATCACATACTTTTCAGCTTCATAATGCTTGGATCTTCCAATTGTTTAGAAGCAGCTTTTTCCTGAAGAGAAGCTGGCTTATCATGTGTCTTCAAGAACTAGGAGCTGGGGGTAGATGTGGCTTGAGTGCTTGAGGCCCTGTCACCGGTCCCGCACTTAACACCTAACAGCTTGCACTCAGAAACCACCTGCCAGCACATGCAGTTGGTGTGGTTTCCCACCCCCTGCCCTGGCCTGACTTAAGCAGGAGCCAGGGCTAGAGTGGTAAGTGTTCCTTCACCACAGATAGGCTGATGTCACTGGCAGGACCTGGACCCTGCCCTGCCCAGCTTGCAGTCTAGTGGGGGCATCAGACACACCACCCACCAACTTGCAGTCAAGGAGGCTCCTCCAAGGAGGTGGCCACAGAGGAAGGTCTGGGCCTCAAGGAGGAATAGGTGTATGGGTGTGGGGCAGGAAATGGGTATGCCTGGGAGATGGGCAGCTGTGGGCCAGCTGTGCCCTGAGGCCAGGGCATAGTCTGGACACTTCTTCCCTGGGGGCTCTTGAGGAGGTGAGGGAATGACAGGGGCAGTGGGTTCTGGAGGGCACCGAATGCCCTTCCAGCCACCAGTGGGGTCTGGGGACAATGGTGGGGCTTTGAGGTCCATGTAGCTCCTAAACTCAGGACAGCCACCTGCCTGCACACAGACCAAATCTCAGAGTGTGACCCTGTGCACTGCCCCTCATGAGGCAGCTCTGGCGGAGTGAAAACTCTCCTCCAGGAAGTCTCACAGAGCAAATGCTAAACCTCCAAGTGTGAAGCCCAGACATTCGCTCTCTCCCTGCGCTTCCACGGCTCCCGGACTCCTCAGGGCGTTGGCTGCCTCCTGTGGGTAGAGGCTCTGCCCCTTTTCTTCAGCCACAGAACTATCCTGGGCCCTCAGGAGCAGTGGTGTGCTTATGTCACCAAGGCTTCTGACAGCCCCAGGTTCCCAAGTATGGAGTGGGAATACCACCCGTCCAAAGCTCCAACCACTACCCCCCTTAGAGACAGCCTAAGGAGCAGTGGTGTGCTTATGTCACCAAGGCTTCTGACAGCCCCAGGTTCCCGAGTATGGAGTGGGAATACCACCCGTCCAAAGCTCCAACCACTACCCCCCTTAGAGACAGCCTTGTGTGGTACCACTTTCTCTTGGTGCCCTTCTCCCCTTGGTGAGTCCAGACCTGCCAGTGTACACCTCCTGGTTATCTCTCCTTGATAGGGGGCTCTGTGGACAGCTGAAACACTAAGTAGGCACTATGCAGCCACAAATAAAGTTTAAGGTTAATTGGACAGGAATTTCCAAATTCATGATGCCCTCACCCTCTGCCTCCATTCTCCTGAGCGCAATATTCTTTTCATAGTAGTTGGCTGGTAAGGGGATCTGAACCCTTGACCTTGGTGTTGTAACACTGTGCTCTAATCAACAGAGCTAACTGGCCAGCCTTCCTGAGCTCAATGTTCTAAGATAGGGGAAAAGGACTAAAACTGGATAGAGCATATTTCTAAGAAATGAACAAGGGCAGAATGAAATTATCCACACAGAGTTCAGTCAAAGGGAAAGAAAAGTGATAATGACCAACCTCATCTCTTCAGAACATGAAGTGACAACAGTGAATAGTTTAATTAGAGCCACTTGGCTGGGAGATATTAGCCACACAATTATGGAGGAGAAAAGATGGACGCTGGAACACTACACGCATGGCAGGTGTGGGGAGAGACAAGTCCTGAAGTTGACAGGCTTGGCTGATTGGTGCCTCTCCCCAGGCTCAGTCATTGACACCTCTTCCTGTTTCCTCATCCCTTCACTGGGGACATTAGTTCCCACACTGTTCATCAGAGTGATCAGGTACTGCTTTTGTTTGAAAAGGAGCAGTCACCTTGCTTCCAGGATCTGAGAAGACTTGGGCTTCAGTCTGCCTCTGACTGGCTCTTGGACCCTGGGCAAGTCTCCTCTCAGTCTCAGTGTCCCCAACTACACAAGGAAGGAGTTGGCTTGATCAGCGGTTCTCAAAGGGTGGTCTGCGGACCCCTTGGGGTCTCTGAGGCCCTTTAAGGGGGATCCACAAGATCAAAACTGTTTTCATAACAATACTAAGACATTATCTGCCTTTCTAACAGTGTTAACATTTGCACTGATGGTGCAAAAGCCGTAGCAGATAAAACCACGTTCAGTTAGCAGGAAGCACGGCAATGCACCTGCTGTACTAGATGCCGCTGTATTCTTCGCCACCAGGCAAGCGAGCAAAACAAATGACAGTTTATTTAAGAATATCCTTGATAAAGTAGAAAGATTTTGAATTTAAAAAATATCTCCACCCTCGAATATATGTCTTAATTTTCTGTGTGATGAAATGGGAAGTATACAGAATGTACTTGTGCTGCAAACCAAAGAGTGATGGCTGTCTTCAGAAAGGCACTAATAAGGCTGATGGGGCAGCTAACGAGTCCCTTTTTCCATGTGACACTACTTTTACTTGAAAGAACACCAGGCAGACAGACAACGAGAATTCAAACCTGGGTCTTTGGCAGACATTTTCTCAAAGATGAACCAAGTAAGCCTATCATTTTCAGAAAAACAACTGACATATTTGTTACCAATATGATAAAATTCCAGCTTTGAAGTTAAAAACCAGAAGTTAAGAAAAGTTGTATTTACTACTGTAAGCTTGACAACTTCCCAGTACCTACAAAAATGTCTGGTAAGATCAGTGTTGATATTAACAGGTATGAGTGTTTGATATTATATGCTAAATCTGTCAACATTTGGAAGATCTATGTAACTCAGTGAACCAATATTTTCCAAATGACCAAAATGTTGGGCTGGTCAGTTAGCTCAGTTGGTTAGAGCCTTATGACACCAAGGTCACAGGGTCTGATCCCTGTACTGGCCAGCCACCAAAAAAATAAAGGACCAAAATGGTGTTACAAAATCATGCATGGTAAGAGATCCATTCACAGTGTAGGGTAGACCAGTGGATTTTCGTGTAACAGAACAGGAGAGGGTCATTGATACAGTTTCAGGTTCCATATGACAACTACCCTTTAAGAAGTTACCATTTGTCCAGTTTTGGTGAGTTTCAAAGAATAATTATCTGAAAAGGCTAGTAAAATATTCCTTCCTTTTTCAACTACATTATTTGTGTGAGGCCAAATTTTTCTTCAACCAAAACAGCACATCATAACAGACTGAACGCAGAAACATGTATGAGAATTGAGCTATCTACTATTAGGGCACACATTAAAGAGACTTGCAAAAATGTAAACAAATGACATTCTTATTAAAATATTTTTGGAAAACAGTAATTTTTCATAAAAATGTTATTTATATTAATGTGTAATGGGTTTATTATATATTTTTTTGTGGTTGGCCAGTATACAGTTATTTTTACATGGATATTTTAAACTTTTCTTGCTTTTAATTTCTAATGTAATAAAATTTTATAGATATAATCTATATAAAAAAATGTTTACCGGGGTCCTAAATAATTTTTAGGAATGTAAATCAAAAAGTTTGAGAGCTGCTAGACCATATCATTCTTTCCCAATTATTCTCTAATACCTTCATAACTTCTGCCAAAGTCCTGCATCAGCTGATGACTAACACTTATTTTCTTAGATACATCTTTGTACTTCATAAATGCCATATCCCTATGGTAAATGAAAAACCTGTATAAAGTATTTTAAATAGAAGATACCATAAGAATAACCACAATGAAAGCACAACACTATTATAAAATTCTAGTGGGATCCTGTTGCCTGTTGAAGTCTCTCAGCCTGTGGCCATTCTTTCTTTGTTAACAAGGGAGATAAGTTCGGAGGTGTTGAGGATGTACTAGCACCAGCCTAAGACTTTCTTCTTGAGGTTCTCAGGCTGAAACAGAGGAAGGAATCACTTTCTGACTTGGTGAATCCATGTTATTAAACGGCATGACCCTGTGCCACTGAAGCCACCTCATCTCACAGACTGGTGGCATATGTCCCCTGCTTGGAGGGGCCCTGGGCAGATGGTCTCTCAGGGCCCTCCAACTGGCACATGAAAGGGCCAGTTAATGAGATCTCCACCTACTGAGGTATGAATGATTCACAGTAGATCCTCTCACGGGCTGAAAGGTGAGGCTGTAAGCTTCAGCCAACACCTCTCAATTAGAAAGTTAAGAATTACAAGTTTTTGCCAAAGGCTAACAGTGGTGGGAAGGTTGTCAGGGTTGGGTTAAGGAGGGACCTCTGGATTCAGGAGTCAGGGCAGGCTGAGCCAACCAGCCCAGAGGGCCAGCAAGCCTAAGCTGTGGCCTCCTTGGTGTCTACTGTGAGCACTGGAGCTGGCAAAGCAGACAGACACACACACATGCACACATGCTTAGAAGCCTGGAGGTCAAGGAGGAGCCCTACGAGAGTAACAGCAGTTCATATTTAGTGAGCACTCACCATGGGCTGTACTTCATTTAATGTTCACAAGAATAATCATATTCTCCACTTTATAATCACAGAAACCAAAGCCCCGATGGGTTACAAGACTTGCCCAAGGTCACTCAGCCAGTAGGTGATAAAACAGGGACCTGCGCTCCAGCCTGTGCTCCAGAGCCCTCGCTGTAATCCCCTCTGTGAGGGGAAAAGCAAGGACTGGGTGAAGGAGGTGTCCAAGCCATCCAGCATGCCCAGGGCAGAACAGGGCTGGGCCCTGCCAGCCTGTTTCCTTGAGGGCTGGGTCTGGATAGCACCTGGGATGCTTTCCTGCTGCCATCACCTGCTCTCCTCCACCACCGTTGTGGGAAGGAGCTCCCAGAGGGTCTGGCTGGTGGTGCCCTGGGAACCCACATTAGCATATTATTGCCGGCAGTGTTTATGTGAGGCAGGTGGGATGGTGACAGGTACAAAAAACAAGGGTGACAAATACTCCCATCAACCAAAACACAGGCCAGGCAGAGTGCACCCACAGCTGTGCACCAGCTGGACCAGGCAGAGAGGTCCCGGAGGGATGCCCAGGACAGGGTGGGAGGTGGGAGAGACAGTGGAGCCAGGGCTAGATGCCAGCTCCCCTGACTCCTGGCACCCGGCCATGAGAGAGGAGCACAGAGTAGGGGAGGCTCAGGGCTGAGCAGAACCTCTGGGAGCCTGTCTGGTAGGGAGGGAAGAGGGAAAGGCTGCACCCTGCAGGGTGTGAGTCTGGTTCAGGGCTAGGCAGAGCTGCCCCATCCTGGGTGTTACTGCCCCGACAGCTTTCTCCCAGGCCTGGGATCAGAGTGCATAGCATCCCCTCCCCACTTAGCCCCTGCCATCCTTATCATCCCTGCCACTGACACTGGTGACCATGGGCATGGGGTCAGACCTGGGTGAGGAAGGGTGGTGGGCAGTGCTTGAGGTGTCAACTCTGCCCTACATGGGAGAAAAGCTGCATGGGGCTCCCCAAACAAGAGGGCCAGAAGTAGAACCCCCTGCCCAGTTTGGAGAGGGGTGCACTGGCTGAAGTTGGCATTCACTCTCTGAAACTGCAGGGCCACCAAGGAGGCCACCAGGTGCCACCTGGGCTCAGGTTCCAAGGCACTTCTAGCTTTCCTTTGCCCCCCCTCCTATTACCCCCACCCCCACCTCCTTCCATGACTCTACCCCATTCCATCTGCCTCCCCCCACCCCGCCTAACCAGGCAGGGTAGAAGCTAGCCCATATAGCACCTTTGTTGAAGTTAGAAAAAAGGACTTCCTTCCTTCAGGTTGCAAGGCTTAGCAGGGGAAGGTGGGCTGGATTTCAGCCCTCTCATGGTGCCTTGGTTAGGAACTCTTCTGCAGGCCACAACTTGGCACGTTACTGAGTTGAAGTCAATGCAATGTGAATGTGAAGTGCACCACTTCTGGGCCAGGGCTCTTAAGATGTGAGTATGTCCCTGAATGCAGATAATGATAAAGTCCTAATGGGTGGTGGTGCCATAAGACGGAAGGAGCTGGTCCATGAATTACTGTGTACAAGAGAGCCACCCGCCCACACGTAGCACCTGCCCTGGACTATCCCATGAGCAAGACATAACCTTCTACTGCATTTGAGCTGTGGAACATTCTGTGTGTATTTGTTATGATAGCTAGAGATACCCTTACTAATAACTCCTGCTAG
This sequence comes from Galeopterus variegatus, assembly GCF_000696425.1. NCBI lineage: Eukaryota > Metazoa > Chordata > Mammalia > Dermoptera > Cynocephalidae > Galeopterus > Galeopterus variegatus. Next base: position 330,187 of record NW_007727015.1, read on the forward strand.
TGTCTTTCCTCTCATCGTTTTTTATCCCTATGTGACATCTGGCCTCTGTTTAGCCCTAGATTATGGATTATGAGGAACTGTCCCTCTCCTGCTACTTCAATGAGCAGGAGATTGCCCTCTCAATAAGATTGTAAACATGTGAAGGGCAGATATAAGTTTTCTGGAGTCTCCAATAATCTGTGCCATGCCATCTTCCTTTCTCCAAAAAGGAAAAAGTCAGGTCCCACAGTAGTGTCTCCTAAGCCTCATCCCCTCACATTTTTGTTTGCCATTGTATCCACAGATCACTGCATGGCACATAGCAGGCACTCAGTAAAAGACTGTTAAATTTTTGATATGTTTATATAACACCTGCTGTGGATTAATTGAATTGGGTCCCTAAAGTTCATATATTAGAAGCTTAATTCCCACTGCAACTGTTGAGGGTAGGAAATCCTATTATGGTAATTGAAAGGTGGGCCCTTGAAGAGATGACTAGATTGCAGGACCATGCTGCAGTGAATGGATTAATAATGATGGTCAGGGGCATGGTTCGGAGGGCTTTAAAGGAGAGCACATGAGAGTCTCTCTCTCTGCTCTGTCATTTTCTGCCATATGAGACCCCTGCAATGCTGTAAAGCCACCATCAAAGAAGACCCTTACCAGATATGTTCCCTGGACTTTGGACTTCCCAGCCTCTGAAACTTTAAGCAATAATTTTTTTTTTTTTTAATAGATCACCTAGTTTTAGGTATTTATGTTATAAGCAACAGAAATGGACTAATACAGAAAACTGGTACCAGAAGTGTGGTGTTGCTTATAACTAATACTTGAAAATCTGGAAAAAGCTCTGGAACTGGGTGCTGAGGAGAGTCTGGAAGATTTTGGAGGAGCAGGCTAGAAAAAGTCTAGATGCTGGTGGGAGTTTAGAAGACATAAATACAAGGGAAAGTTTGGAATGTTTTAGAGACTGGTTAAATGGCAGTGACCAGAATGCTTATGGAAACATAGACTTTAAAGACCATTCTAAGGAGGTCTTAGATAGAAATGAGTTTAGTGGAAACTGGGGCAAAGATCACGCTTGCTATGAACTGGCAAGGAACTTGGTTGCATTCTGTTCATGCCCAAAAGTTTTGTGGAATGTGGAACTTCAAGGTGCTGAACAAGGGTATTTGACAGAAGAAATTTCTAAGCAGCAAAGCATTAAGGAAGCTGCATGGCTACTTGTAACAGCCTACACTGAGTTATGGCAGAAAAGGCATTACGTAAAGCCAGAATTTAAAAGTGAAGCAGAGCATAAAGATTTTGAAAATTTGCAGCCTGGCCATGTGGTAGAGAAGCAGAAAGCATTTTCAGGAGAAAAATGCAATGGTGCTAAGAAAATTAGTACAAAAGAAAAGGGTTGTCAAGAGAAGGGGAAAAGGCCCTGAAGGCATTGCAGAAGCCTGTGGGGACAACCCTTCCTTTACAGGCCCAGAGGCCTAGGGAGACAGGATGGTCTTGGGGAACAGGCCTGAGGTGCCCTCCACGGGCTCACTGCCCAGGACCACCTCGGGATGCTGCTCCCCATACCAGCACTCCAGCTGTTTTGGCTGCTCCAGCCATGGCTGAATTGGCCCCAGGTGTGGCTGGACCCAGAGCTTTGGAAAATACAAGCCAGAAGCCCCAGAGATGTCCACGTGGTGTTAGGTCTGCAGTCCTGCAGAATGCCAGACCTCTGAAGGCATGGGAGCTTCCACCACGATTTCAAAGGATGTATGGAAAAGCCTGGGGACCCAGGAAGAAATCTGCCACAGTGGCAGAGTCACTGCAGACAGCCTTCACTACAGCAATACCTAGCAGACATTCCCAACAGCACCATGCCAACTGGACCTGTGGGAGTGGGACCACCATGGAGACCCCAGTCTTGTGGAGCTACCAACCTGAAATATCAGCCTGCAAGAGTTAAAGCATGGCCTCAGACCAGGAAGGCCATAGAAGCGGAGCTGTCTGAGGACTTGGGGACCCTATGCTTGCCCCACCATTGTATCTTGGCAGCAGATAACTTGTTTTGATTTAACAGATGGGACTTTGAACCTTGGATTTTTGAGTTGAAACAAGTTAAGACCTTGGAAATGGAATGAAGGTATTTACCTGTGAGAAGGACATGAATTTTGGGGGCCAGGGTGGAATGCTGTAGATTGACTGAATTGTGTCCCCCGCCCAGCCCTAGGGGAACTGCTTCCTGGGCAATGTGCTCTCTTCTGGTCTGCCTTAGTCCACTGCAAGCCCTCCTGTGTCCCTTGTGGGCCCCTGTCCCTCCACCTGCCATTTAAGCCCATGTTCCCATGGGTTCAGTCCTCAAACCCCTCCTTGCTTTCTTAAGCCACCTTCTTCTCTGTGCAGGGGGTGTCTGAGTGACCCCCACCTGACCTCTGAGCACTGACTCCATAGACTCAGCTCTGTGTGTCCCCAGTTAGACAATCCCCCATCTCTATCACCACACTCCTTCTGGTCCCATTCTCCTGCTTTCTGCCATATCAGCACACCACTGCTACTGTTGACTTAATATTTTTAAAAAAGACATTAAATTGACTCATTTTAAAACATCAGCTTATCCCAAGCAATAATACATATGAAATCAGTGGGTTTTGTGGTAATATTTTTAGTATATACTAAAATACATAAAACTACTAAAATAAACGATGTTGGTCTGTATGCACCACTAGGTCACTTGTGTGTCCCCAGGAATGCCTGCACAACCACTCTTTGGGGACACACAGCCCCTTTTTAATGGCATTTCTGTGCTTCCCATCACACAGGCTGGGGACCTCAACATTGGCTCCACTCTCTTCTCTTCCTCTGTTCCTATAGCCAACTGATTCCCTAGAACTCTCATTTGCCCCTAGAAAGGGCTGAACTCTGTCCCTTCCTCTTACCCTCCAAAGCCACCCCCAACCCCCGCCTCTCCTGCATGGATGGTGGCGGTGACTCCAGACCAGTCTCCTGGCCTCCAGCCACCCTCTCCCCTTAATCTACTGCTGAGAGAGCTTTCAATCACACCACAGTGAGACCCTCCAGGGCTCCCCACTGCCCGGCATGGAACCAAGGCCACCTTGCCCTCCACCCACTATAACTCCTTCATCTGTTAGTCCACACTCACTTGCCACCTCGCCATCCTGCCTTCTTTCCTATGGAGGGGGTGCTGAGACAGAGTGAGATACCTTGGTGAGACACCAAGAGTGGTCTGGTATCTCTTGGTGAGATACCAGAGTGAAACACCTTGGTGGCCAATCAGGAGCCAGATGGATGGCTAAGGTCAAGTGGGATCAAGTGTGTCTGGCTACTTAATCCTGGTCGTGATGATGTTGGAATCCTGCCCATGTCCAATTGTAAAGCTACACAACTACATCAGTTGTCGGGCTCTTTTACCTGCCCATAATCCTGACTGGGCCAATTGTCGAGCTACGGCTGGGTCTGGAGCTCACAGACCCCTCAAGCATGTTCCAGACTGGGTCACAAACCCTTCGTATGCCAGGCTGGGTAGCCAGACCCCTCACATGCCAGGCTGGGTTATGAGATCCCTTACACGCAGGTCTATGAGCCAGGTAACCAGCAAACAGATCCTTGGAAGTCGCAGGTTGGAAAGGCATAGCTGCTTGTGCAGCGGTGGCCGCCCGAGGCAGTAAACCACCAGCCAGCCTGCTTCACCAACTTTGAAGAACACTAGAATAGCAACAAAACTAAAAAGATACATTGGCGCACATGTGCACGAACTACACACCCACACACACACACACACACACACACAATTTGCTTACAAAGGATGTGCTGAACCACACCCAACCAGACCCGAGGCGAGGGTACTGACCAAACCATTCTATTTTCCCAACAAAGTGGGAAGTAGTGACATGAGTAAGGCCACCAGACCTGCGGAAATGCCAGGATTTGGCCTCCAAAGATCTGGGCAAGCCATTTTAGTTTCCTTAGGACCTGTAAGCGTGATGTTCTCCATGCCACACTCTCCTCTCAGGGCTTCTCCAAGAACCCAGGGTCTGGGTGTGCGCTCTGGACTGTGAAACACTTAAATCACAGGGTGTGTGTGTGTGCAATGTGTGTGTGCACAGATAGATGTCAGTAGTATGAGTAATAATGACAATAACCACAAAATCTGCTTAGCTAAGCTGTCTTTGTGAGATAAGCTAGGGGTGGACAACAGGAGGGATATGCAGCAGTGTCTGAGGACAGGTGACTCCTCATACTACCCTGGGGCTACTTGTCCTGCTTTGTCCAAAGGGCAGGAGAGCAGTATCCTGATTCTTGGGCATCTTCCTGGGCCAGCCAGCCACCACACCTCCATACAAACTCGGAGGCCCATCCACCTGTCTTCCAAGTTGAATGGACTGGGGCTGCCTCACCCAGGATTCTGGAAAGAAGGGAGCAGGACTTCTCTACCTGGTAAGCCTTAGAAGCTGACAGGGAAAAGTCCCCTGGAGGGAGTAGCCCCCTCCCCAAGAGGCACTGGGTGCTGTTACACAAGAACCAGGCCTGTTTCTATAGCACTAGGGTGAGACCGGGGTAAGAGGAAGCTTGGGACCAGCCCAGGCCAGAGCTCTGCCCAGCGACTGCCCCCAAGATGGTCCAGGCGGTACAAAAGCTCACTCTCCAAGGACAAGGCCACTGCCTCAATTAGCTCTCCTCCCAGGAGCGGCTCCACTGATCCCCCCCCCCAAAGGCACAGCAGGCTCCCATGGGTTGTGGCCCCCTGCGGCCCCCGGCCATATTGTGCCTAGAGGCCCCATGCTGCTCTTTTCACTCCCTCTGCCTGGCCAGCAGTAGGCAGTGCCTTTGAAGTCCTGTTTTCTGTTCTAATTGGAAACTGCTCAGAACCAAAATTAGAGAGGCTGCACAATCAGCTTGTAATTTAAATGCCACCCAGACCTCCCCTACCCTCCCCTTTTTAAAATGTCATCTTAATTAGATGGAGCCTGGCTTCATGTTTTCTGAATTTCAAGGTAATTTATCTAGGATATTTCCCTCCTTGTAGTTATTTTTATCTTCTGCATAAGGTGGAGGGAATGGCTGGAGGCTAATCTGTGGGTCTGCAGATACCTCAGTCTTTAGCAGTTTGAGGCTGCTGCCCTCTAGCTCTGGAGGCTGAAGAACTGATCTGAGGGGTCTCGGGGAAGGTCTGCTCCACTTAATTCAACACAACGCTTTCTGGACGTCTCTCCCGTGCTAGTGGCCTGGTCAGCTCTCCTGCACCTGCCAGTCCACTTGCCTTCCTCACTCAGCTCATCACTCACTTCCCTGACTAACCCCTGTGGAGTCCTCCAAAGGATAAAGAGTGTTTCCCAGGGTGGGCCACTGAAGATTCCAGGTGGTTCTGGGACCCTGCATTACCACCACTGAATCACACCAAGAAGGTTTTCAATTCTTTTCCAAGAATTCTGACTAATTGTGGGAAAGAAAGTCTCAGTTTGGTGCTTTATGTCTTTGACATCCCTAACCACTTGCTAATCATCCATTTCAACGAGGGGGCAGGTAGCACTGGGACTGGTCTCCTCTGGCCTCCTGTGGTATTTCGAATATGCTGAGCAACAATCCCCACCTGGTCCTCAAACAGTATGTCAGAGAAGGCCCCTTTACAGGCTGAACTGTATCCCCCCCCCAAATTTATATATTAAAGTCTTAATCCCCAATACCTCAGAATGTGACTGAATATTTGGACACAGCATCTTTATAGGCATGATTAAATTAAAAGGAAGTCATTAGGGTGTCCCTAATCCAGTATGACTGATGACATAAGAAGAGATCAGGACACAGACTCAGACAGAGGGAAGCCCACATGAAGACACAAGGAGAGGACAGCCACCTATAATTTGAGGAGAGAGGTCTCGGAGGAGATCAACACTGCCGACACCTTGATCTTAGACTTCTAGCCTCCAGAACTGTCAGAAAATAAATGTGTTGTTTAAGCGCCCAGATCTGTGGTACTCTGTTAAAGCAGCCCTTAGGAAACTAATATAGTCCCCAAGATGGAGCTCTCCTTGCAGTTGGGAGTAGGGGTTCTCTCTCCATCATTCTAAACTCTGTCTACGAGCCATGCAGGGCCTGGGTTCTGCCTCCCCATGAACCTCACCCAAAGGCACTCTTCCTCTCACTTACCCCCTGCCAGCCATCCTGCCCCCTTTCTAGGCTTTGCACACATGCCAACCTCATTTCTACCTCAGGACCTTTGTACTTGCTTCTCCTGTACCTCAAGTCTTTGCAAGATTGGCACCTTCTTATTTTTCTATTCTCAGTTTAAATATAACCCCCAAGAGAAGGCTTTCTCTGAGTGTCCCCTACCACCATCTAAAGCAGGCATTTCCTGTTGTTCTCACCCCAACATGCTTTTCTTCTCTCTAATAGCACTTATCACAATGTGGAATTAGACTGCTTTGTTTCCTTGTTGACTATTTCTCTCCCTGGGGAGATAGTGAGCTATGTGAGGGCAGGTCTGGCATCTGCTTTGTTGATTATTTTGTTCAGTTACAAGTGCTGCTTGTGGAATGAATGAATTCCAGGCTATAAGCTGAGATGGGTACCAGGTGCCATGTCATTGTCCTTGGAAGGCCCAGCAGCACCAGGGTGAACTGAAGGTGGGGTTTGCAAGCCCAAAGGTGCCGGATTATGGGCAGACCAGCCATGACAGGAGCTGAAATGTCATGGATGGAGCAGAAATATGATGCGGTTAACCTGCCTGTCCTGGATGCCTCCTGAGCAAAAGCAGGAACGTGTGCTTGCTGTGTTCCAGCAGAGGTGGACAGTGTCCTCCTTCGGCACCTACCTATGTCAGCTAAATACTGACACAACCACCTATGTGCAGATTGCACATGTAGGCTCAGGCCAGGTCACCAGCTGTAGGCCAGCCCAAGATGGGTGGTCAGTAAAACCATGAAATAGAGTCATGTAATGGTCCAGGGCTATCTGCAGGGGTAGAGGCACTTGTTCTATTATCTAAATTTCAAACTCTAATATTCTTCCTAAGAAGTTGTCTGGTTGGGAATATGGCAAATGAAAACAGAAGAAAGAATGTGAACTATACAGAAAAGTGGAGCATATTGGCCTACATTAAAAAAAAAAAAAAGAAAAGAAACTTGTAAACTGACTTTCGAGCCTAATTGTGTAATTAGGTCCACATTAGCCCCTTCTCCCCTCAGGAACTGTGAGGAACCAGTCTTTTCTTGTTACAAATGATGGGCATGAAAGGTGGCTCCCAAAAAAGTTAAAATGTGATGTTAAGTTCAGTGCATCTAATATATCCCTTATTTTGAACAATAAGGAAACAATTTTCATTAGTAGACTATGTTTTCCTGGGCCCACTGAACAAAGGATGAACAACATTTCAGGAGTGCCAGTGCCAGTGATCTGACTGCTCTAGATAGATCAGAGATGGGAAACTGACTTCAACTGGAGAGCCAACTCCAATCAACTGGCAGTGGGTGCCTGGGGCACTGGCTGCTCTGAGAGGACTCTAAGGCCAGGTTCAGTGCAGTGATTGATAAACAGTGACCACCAGGGAAGAGCTGGTGGTCAACGGTAGCACACAAGCTACATGTGTAGCTTCTTTGAATGTGAATGCCTCAATGGATTATCTCTGAGGTCGCTGTCCACCATCACACTGACTCTGCAACAAGCACACAAGCACTCACAATGTCTGACAGTCACGAGGGCTCTGCTGCTGCAGAGGGTGAGGTCTCTACGCAAGCCCTCACTACCACAGGTACCATCGCAAGTTCTGCCCCCTCTTGGATGGTGCTTCCCAACCCTTTCCATGTCAGGGTCCATCCACATAGAAAATGATGGCATCTGTAAAGCACCTTGCAGTAAGCACAGGGAGATGATCCTGTAACTCATCTGTGTGCCAGCACAGGCTGGTGAAGGTCTGCTTCAGGAAGGCTTTGCACCAGCTTCCACACTCTGGGCTTTGAATCCCAACAGTTGACTGCTGAATGCATTTCCACGTGTCGGCCTGGAAACAAGACTGTGATTCCTCTTGGGGCGGAGCTGTGTCTTCCCCTGGTATACCCCACCCCAGGTATGGGATGGGGCACAGAGCTGGGCACACAAAAGGCAGTGGTGAAATCATGGGAAACCATTCAGCAGTGGGCACAATTAGTAGTTGAAGGCTGCTTATGATACCTGTGGCTCTTCTCCACTGACCTCACCTTGACTGACCTTGGAGGTCCTGTTTCAGGCCAGGGGAGTTCCAGAGATGGTTCAGATGTACAAGAGCCCAGACCGGGGAGAAAGACGGCATGCATCGGGTGTGTGCTGGGTGCCTGTCATAGCACTTTATCCTCCCAGGAAATTTTAAGTGGAATTATTTATAGACAAAAAAAGTGTTTTTCCATGATTCATTCAATTAATTATAAAGCAGCTGTTTTTAATAATTTGGAATGTGTAAGAAAAGAGAAATGTCAGGGTAAGCCATAAATATACAGTTGAGGACACAGGTTCGGCGAGGAATCACTATACACAGTGATGATATCAGTAACACGGGTAACGGGTCCCAACAGCCAGGAGGTTGGTGGGCTGGCTGCGTTCAAAGTACCTTCTGAGCAACAGCTAGTGTGTGCCCCAATCATAAAGGGTACTGTTGGCCACGGGAGGGAGTTTGACTTTTATTCCAAGTGTGGTGGGAAGACATGGAGGGTTTTAAAGAGGGAAGAGAAATGATATTTTGTTTTAAAAGCTCATGCTGGCTGCTGTGGGCTGAGGGAGCTGGAAGAGTGGCCCCAGGGAGAACACTGAAGAGGTCACTGCAGTCATCGGAGCAGAGATGGTGGAGGTTTGTTGAATGTCTGATCTGGAAGGGCCTGTAGAAATGATGCCATCTGTGTTCCCTCATCATGGAAGTTAGGAAACTAAGGCACAGAGAGGAGGGGGCTAGCTTAAAGTTCCTGCATCACTAGTGACTTAGCTGATGGCTCCCAGGAAGAAGGTAGGAACAAGCTCAGGCTGGCCAGGGAGCAGGGGCTAGGGAGAGAAGGGACAGGAGGTGAAGGAAATCCTTCAGGGAGAGGCCAGCAATTTGAGCCATCAAGTTCCTGGGGCCCAGGGAACCTCAGTCTCCTGGGGCTGGCACTGGGGTTCCTAAGAACTGAACACCGCAGGTGGGGAGTGGGTGTCACTGGGGCTAGCAGGAGCAGTTTCTGAGCTGCTGATCAGAGAACTGCTCAAATCAACATGAGACTGGACACCAGTGCCACTGTTGGATGACCCACTGGCAAGATCCATGGGCAGGGACACTCAGGACCCAGGACATTCTGCCCACATCTGTACATCAAGACAGCAATGCTGTGAGCAGTAACTGGGCTTTGGAACCAGGCCTATTAGCCTCTCAGAATCTCAGTATCTTCATCTGTAAAATGGGGATGGCAACAACATGTAGGGTGGCTGTGAGTTTTAATGGGGTAGTGCAGCCAAGTGACACATAAGAATTGAACATCATGGCTACTACAGCTTATTAATCACACGTATCTAGAACTCTATGATGAATTGCTCAACCAGGCAGAATAGTTTAGCTGTGTTCCACTTGGAAGAAAAGCACAATGAAACAAGTACAAATCAGGGATTTGGTTAAAAATAACCAAAACAAAACAAAAAATTGCAACCAAAAAAATGTAAAAACCTAATCTCCCTTCACACGCATAATAACAATGAAAAAAACTATCAGTTCTGTGATAAGTGCTTAGATGGTCATCAGGGAAAGCCTTACCTACCACAGCCTCTTCACTCCCCATGTGAACAACTGAGAGCAAGGCAGAGGAAAACAAAGGCCCAAGGAAACAGAGCAGGAATGCAGAACTGGGGTTTGAGTCTAGGTCTTTCTAATCCCTGAAGCCTGTGCTTTTGGCTCTCCCACATCCCTTCTGTAAGAACTTGGATTGTCAAAAGTCCAACTCACTGCAATATACCTATTGGGGTGTGTTACATGGTCCATTAATACTCTTGGGGGGTTGAAACAAAAATAGACCCCCAACCCTCTATCAACTGTACTGTTATAGTGAGCCCAAGCTCTGTTTTCTTGACCACTATGGCTATCTGCTATTTTTATTGCTCAGCAGTGTCCACTATCAGCATCAGCTGGCCTGTATTCACACTGGCTACCCAGGTGAATGCCAGAGCTCTCAGAAGTGTGGGGGAGTATGGCCCTACACTGGGCTAAGAGAGATGGGCCTTGGCCACTTGGCAGTGAGTGAGCTGTGAGAACCACCATGTCAGGGACCCAGTGGTGGCTTCTGTTTCTTTTATTTATCTAGGTGGCTGTCTGGCACTGGGGATCCAAACCCATGAGCTTGGTGTTATAAGGCTATACTCTAACCAACTGAGCTAACCGGCCAGCTCCCAGTGGTGGCTTCTGGAACTAAAACTGTTGTTTGCTGGAACTTTGACAAGTTAGAGGGAGACAAGTCAAACTCTCTAATGTGTGGTTTAAGTAAATGAGGTTTAAGTAAAATTTCTCACATTGGTGGTTCAACTGGCAGCACTAAAGGAGTCCCAGAAAACTCAGGCACTGCCACAGACCTGCCATCAGCCCCATCAAAGGCTCCAGAGCCAATAGGAGCAGGAATCTGATTTTCAGATCTATTTGTATAAAAAGTTTCTGTTTTTGAAAATATTCTTATTTGCTTCTCAGGTATAAGCCAATTAGGAATCAACCCATTTTATAAATAAGAAAAATGTAGTCTGGAGGGGCAAGTATTTTACCCAGTGAGGCAGTTTGAAGTGGGTAACCCTAGATTTTAGTCTTTTTTTAAAAGAATTATCTTAGTTGACACATTGTAATTGCACATACTTATGGAGTACAATCTGATGTTCTGTTACATACATATGTTATATGACGATCAGGTTAGGGTAGTTACGGTATCCACCATCTCATGCATTTTTCTTTTCCTTGTGGCAAAAACATTCAAAGACCTCTCCTCCAGCTATTATGTAATATACAAAACTTAACTGTTAACCATAGTCAGTTTTAGTCCTGACTCTGCCACTAACTGCCTGTGTGACCTTGCCAAATCTGAGCATTGCAACCTGTTCAATAGTCCCAACTTCTCAGGGTGTTATGAGGATTAAAGGAACATGTATAAGCTATTTAGGACAGTGCCTGGAGCATGGTTAGCAGTCAGTAGATGTTAGTTGTCACCATGTCACACAGTTGGCCAAGGGTGAGCTGTGGCGAGAAACAACTTGACTTGGAGCAGGCACGCACTTACTTAAATCCTTTGCACTGCTTGACCATGCCTGGTACAGAGTAGGTTTATAGTATAACCTTTTTAGTATTATAGGAGGCCCCACTGAGATGTGATGGAAGCTAGAGCCTCTCCTTAGAGAAGGGACACAGTCACATACATGTGCGCGCGTGCACACACACACACCAAACTGCCTTTTATTTCTGGGGCTGTAACCCCAGAATCCCAGGTTAGGAATCTGGCCAATTATAAAACACAGGCATCTAAATGGTTTCTAAGCCACACCATTAGCTCTGATTGTCTGGGTCAATGAGGCCTTCCATGCCAGGTAAACTGTGCTGATCTTTCCCAGTAGAGTAATAAACCTGGCAAAGCTGCTTGTGTAACTATTTCCACCCTGCCGAAGATGCCCTTTCCTCATCTATATCGTGTGGAAGTGGCTTCTCTGCTAGCTCCCCATGCAAATTTAATAATGTTCTGAAATATCTGTCCCACATAAATATAAATGTGTTTCCAACTTTGAGGCTTTAGCTATCAGAAAGAGGCTTTCAGAAATCATTCAGAGAGTTATTTGATATACTGAGTCAACAGCTTACTGGAAAAAGTGATTCAGAGACAAGAAAGAAAGAAAAGAAAAGAAGGGCTGGTAGAGACTAGGGAAGAAAGGAAAGGGAGAAGAGGAGAAAAGGAGGGCCCTCTGGGGCTGGGGCAGGGGCAGGCGCACAGTCAACAGCTTACTGGAAAAAGTGATTCAGAGACAAGAAAGAAAGAAAAGAAAAGAAGGGCTGGCAGAGACTAGGGAAGAAAGGAAAGGGAGAAGAGGAGAAAAGGAGGGCCCTCTGGGGCTGGGGCAGGGGCAGGCGCACAGGGAATCTCTGGCAATCACAGCTCTGCCAGTCACATGCAGCATCATGCCAGGCCCTTTCTGAAAAGGCTTTTATCTTAGAGAATTAGACGCAGCAGATTGGAGGAAGCAGGCCCCAGGGTCCTCCCTCCCCAGAGTGGGATTCACCTCCATTAATGCTTCAGTAAGGAGTGAGAAAAGCTGCCTCTCTCCAGTGGACAGCCCTGGGAAGACTAGCTAACCTGACACCGGGTTGGGGGCTTCACCTGGAGAGTGAAGCTGAGAATGTTTACCTGGACTGTGGGCCCAAGCCTTGTCTTAAAGTCAAGCAGGCCAGAGTCTTCGTGCTGGCCCTGCCATCTATCACCTTTGTGACCGTGGACAAGGCACTCAACCTTTCTGAGCCTCAGTTTCCTTACCTGTACAATGAGGATAATCATATTACCTAACTCATAAGGATAAGGCAAGCCTTCCCAAACTTTGGTCCTTCCTATCTTGTTTTCATAATTTCTTTCCAGTCTGTGTGATGCTGCCACCCTTATATTTATAATGTGTTTCATTTACTTAACTCACTTTTAAAAAAGTTAAACCACTTCTTTGGCCTTATTCTAATATCTGGGCAATCGTGAGCTAGATGGGCTACATATGTATGTTTTGGCTTCATATTACAATAAACATATCACTATTAAAATGAAGACTGTCAAGTTAACACTAGAAATAGATGAGTGTTGGCACAGAGTCTGGCATGTATGTGTGTGCTCAATACATGGGAGTAGTGGTCACTGCCCTCGCCGTCATCACTGTCACTGATAAGTGCAAGCTGAAGGGGAGGTGACAATGGGGTCCACGTAGGCACCTGGGTTGAGAACTTTCCCCCACTTGGGGCTCCAATCCCTGTCCTGCCAAAGCCTGGATCCCAACCTGAGCTCCTCCTTCACCACTTTCCTCCTTACCTTTTCCATAGTGCCTTATGTCTGCACATATAGAAAAGCATCCTACACAAAGAGAGCTTTTTTTATTGTTTAGTTCAACATAAAGGAGGGAATACACCCTCTGTGGCCCAACCCAGCTGCACACACTTTTCTCATCTTCATAACTCCTAA
>NW_007727015.1:343784-353011 GCF_000696425.1 Galeopterus variegatus
GCACCTCGCTCAGCCAGTGAGCAGGAACCGGTCTGTATGTGGGATCCGAACCCTCGGTGGGAGCGCCACCACGCTCCCAAGCGGCGCACTGTAGCACTGCGCCACCGGGCCGGCCCAAAACCTGAATTTCTAAGGAGGGTAAAAAGTACTACATCCAGCACTGCTTGGTTATTTTTCAATTCTGCCTAGCTGACTAACCCTGAATTTCCTAATTACAACTCCACAAGGAAGCTATAACAGTTTCGTTAAAAAAAGAAAAGAAAAAAAAGAAACAACAACCCAAATTCAAACCTTACAAAAAATTCTCACCTTGTAAACACACACACTCTCTCACACACACACGAAACAACAACCCAAATTCAAACCTTACAAAAAATTCTCACCTTGTAAACACACACACTCTCACACACATACACACACACACACACACACACACACACACACGCCAATCAAACAAAGCAGGTGCACTGTTTCCATGGCATCAGTGCAGCTGGAGGCTGGCACACAGAGGAAACGGACTTGAATTTGGATTCAGACATCCCAGGTCCAAGTGTGAATCTGCACTCATTCACTGTGTGATGTTGGGCAAGGCAGTTAACCTCCCTGAGCCTCAGCTTCCTTGTCTGCAGCTGGGGGTCAAGGTGGCACTGGCTTTTGAGGTAGTGTGGATGAGGGGACAGTGAGGGGGGTTTGTGCCTTGTGAGGTGTGGTGCACCATGCACACATTAGAGATGTGATGTTTTCTGGTATGAGAGGTCACATTTGGGCCTGGACTTGAATGAGCTGGGAGGCAGGTGGAGTTTATCTGATCCCTCCCTGGGTACTGGGGATCCCATGTCCTACTCCCAAATGGCTATTTTCTTAATCAGCTGGTGGCTTATCCCAACTGGTAGATGCTTCTCTTTCCAGGGGTTTTAGTTCAACCAGGACTCCTAGAGACCTAAAAATCCAAAGGGATATATCTCTGATTGGAGAATTTTAGCATGGGGAGACACTTTTGAGTGCGGCCCCATCACTACTCTTAGATAATGTGCACCTCGTAGGAAGACTTCTGGGATGGCTACAGCTTCCAGAGAATGGGATCCTCTCACTTCATTGCTACGGAAGAAGCCTGGGTTCTCAAAACCAACTCAGACTCTGACTTGGAGTCCCAGCCTGCTTGGGACAGGCCCTGTTTGGTTTCCCAGAAGAAACTGGAAAAGCAAGGTGCTTTGGCTAGAGACAAAAGGTTGCTTTCAAATCTCCATCTGCCTTGGGATATGTTGTTGGGGCCCAGCAGGTGGCCACTGGTTGAGGGTCAGCCCTGCAGGTTGTACAGAGAGGTGACCACCTGGGCAGAGGTACCCTAAGGAGCCTTGATTTTTGGCATTAGCATCTGCTTGTCCCATTGGGTAGGGACTGGAAGCAGCCAGAGCCCAGCCATACTGCTGAAGACACTCCAGCATGACCAGTGAACCACTTCTGTGCCCCTGTTCATGCAGGCGTCCTTTAATACAGCTTTGTCGAGGGCCACTATAACTCGTTTCCGCATGGGAAACAAACGCTTCTTCCTCCAAAGCTGAAGGACTTTGTTTAGCTGTGCTCAATGCTGGAGTCCGTAGTCCTGGCAACAGGTCTTAGGGGGATTTACATCTCATGCATCACAACTGGGGAACAGCCATTCAACAAGTAAGGGGGGGTGAAAAAAATCCCATAACACAAAACCAATGTGCCTCCTCCCCAACCCCAAGAGTGCTGCCACAAAACAAAAAACAGAATCAGCAACAACAACAATCTCCCATAAGTCCATCTGGCCTTGGCTGGCAATCAGCCAAGCAGGAATTCAAACTTAATCAAACTTTCATGTCTCCCTTGTAAGCTCAGGAAATTAGTAATTGGTTTTATAATTGAATTTTCTGATCACGTATCAAAGGAATAGGTCGTGCCAAAGGCCAAGGAATGGCCTGTCTCCAGTAAGGACAACGAAGGTCTCTAATGGAGGCTCTGGAAGGTAGGGGAGGAGAATTAGCTGCTGGTTAGCTAAGAATAGAGCCTGTTATTTATAACCAGAGAAGAAGCCAGTGACAGCCAAGCTTTGCCCTTGCAAAGTGGTCTCCCCCACACACCCACCCCAGGAGCTCCAGGTTTCTGATTCAGAAAACAGGCCTTTAGAAATTATGACAGGGCACGCAGGGTGGAAGATGGAGGAGGCAGAGGCAGGGAGACCACCTTGGGAAGCAGCTTGGTAAGAAGGCCACCTGATCCGGGCAGGGGCCTGGGAAGAGAGAGGAAGGGGCTGACTCAAGATCCATTCTGGAATAGGAAGTGGGACGCAGAAGGGGAAGGAGGAGCCCACGGTTTCAGCTTGAATAACTGGGAGAAAGGTGGTGCTTTTGATATGAGGAAGGGAGGCTTCTTTGTGTGGCCTGGTTTTGCATGGCCTGGGGCTTGCCGATGGACCTCCACAAGGCCAAAGCTGAGGTACAGCTCAGCTTTGTGTGCCTTCCCTAGGTGCTGGGCCCCTGTGAATGCTTTACAGTCATCATCTCATTTAATCTTCACAACAGTCTGAGGAATCAGGTGATTTATTATCCCCATTTTATGCACCAGAAAAGCAAGGCTCAGAGAGCAGAAGTGAAGGGCCTGGCCACTGTGAGGCATGGGGCTGGGACTGGGACTCAGATCTGTCTGACCACAGGGTCCACCAGTTCAACCTCTAATGCAATGCCACCACTTTACCTGCAGATGAAGATATCTCACAGCCAAACAGAAATAATTGGAAAAGGGTTCCCAACACTCGAAAGGGAGGTGTGGGCTAGAGGTGAAAGCTCAAGAGTTGACAAATCAACGTTCATTAGTTAATCCATCTAAAAATGTTAACTGTAAAACAAGCCACAGACTGGGAGAAAATATTCACAATACACATATCAGACAAAGAATTTATATCGAGGATATTAAAAAAAAATTTACAGCTCATTAATTAGAAGAAAAGCAATCCAATAAAAAGGGAGAATAAAAAATTTGAACAGATACTTTACAAAAGAAGATATATAAATGGCTAAAAAGCACATTAAAAGGTGCTAAATATCATTAGTCTTAAGAGAAATGCAAATTAAAACCACAATGAAATACCACTATGTACAAACTAGAATAGCTAAAGTGAGAAGGACTAAATGTTGATGAGCATGTAGGACAACGGGAACTCTTATACTGGTACATTGCTGATGGAGTTTTAAACAGTACAATCACTTTGGAAAGCAGTTTGGAAGGTTGTTATACAGTTAACATACCCTTACCATATGACCCAGCAATTCCATTCCTAGGTGGTTACCAAGAGAAATGAAAACATATGTCCACACAAAAACTTGTGCGTGAATGTACCAGCGGCATTATTCATAAGAGCCCCAAAATGGAAACAACTCAAATGCCCATCAACAGATGAACAGATAAGCAAATGGCGGTCTACACTTTAGGTAAGTTTGAAGCTTGGCCACAATCAAGTACCCGGGTGTTATGGAGAGAGACTGTGGAGAGAACCCAGAGCCAGTTGGAAGATCTGGGAGGGGCAAAGCTTGTAGACACCTAGGTTATGCCCATTCCTCTTTTATCTTTTTTTTTTTTTTTAAAGTAAAGGCTTTTGCTATGGTTGGAGCAAAGATAGCAGCCCACAAGTTCTGCAAGACTCGTCCTGCACAAAGCACCAATCTGGTCCTGAACTTCATGCACATGGGAAGCTTGAGGCTCAGAGAGGGATGGGCCTGCCTGGAGTGGCCCCTTAAGCTAGTGCCAGAGCCAGGACTGTAAATGGACTCCGCTTGCAGAGCCCAGCTTAGGAATCAGGCACAGCTGGCTCAGAGCACAGCTCTGCTATTAGTTGGGCAAGTGGCTTAAGCTTTCTTTGTTCATCTATAAAGTGGTAGTAATAATACCTATCACAGGATTGTTGGTACAGTAAATATACAAGGCAGTGTTCCCTAATAACATTAGTGTCTACCACCTACTGAGCACATAACATGTGCCAGGGTATTGCTAATCATTCAACAAGCCAACCATCCTATACCCTATATACACCATGGGGGATGCTACAGAGGAGGAAGGTGGGTACAGAGAAGTCACATGGCTGGCAAGCACTGGAACCACAGTTCAAACAAGGCAGCTGGTCTGGCATCTGAGCCTTTTACCCCATGCAACGTTCCCAAGCTCAGTCATTCACTTATCACTTTTACCCCCACATTAGTATAGCCTGGAAATTAGCCTCATTTTAAATAATATATGTGAAATGACAGGTTGGAAATGTTAGTGTTTTTTTTCAAATGCATATTACAATAGACATACAACTACAAAAGTAGAAATAAAAGGTTTATCCACATACCACTTAATCTCATATTCTACCCAAGTATGTGTGCCATACCAGAGAAACACTGACATAACACAGGAGAAGTTCCTAGAACAAAAGTCCCAGAGCTATCATGCATGTCAGAATCAGAAGGGCAATCTACTTTTACAGAGCTAGGATACAGGAGACAGCGTGAGAAGGGGGAAGTTCCACCACAGCAGTCACCAACAAGTGACTCTTCAGATTTACTCCCTCACATCACAGAGAAGCCATGCTCTTTACCTGCTTAGCCCTCACAACTCAGCTGGGTCCACCTGAGGAGCAGGAAACAGCCAAAGGAGCCAAGAAAATGGACCTTTCACCACATCAGAGGCAGCGCTTCAATGGGCTGGCAGTGAGTTGGCTAAAATTCACACCCGTGCACTGTGCCAGAGACTGGCTCCCTGCTGGCAAAAGCATTTTGTCTTTTCTTCCTGAGATCACAGCTAGGCATTTCCCAGACTCCCTTTGCAGTAGGTGTGACCATGGAACCAAGGTCTGGCCATTGGAATGTGGCCTGGCCCCCAAAACATCCTTTGCAACTTTCTGTGTATTCTCCTTTCCCTGCCTGCCGGCCTGAGATCAGGAGTCCAGCAGAAGATGCTGAGCAGAGGCTGAGGGGGACAATGAGGCCATTGACCACAGAAAGGAGCTGGCTCCTGCCTGTGCGGGATGGAGCACCCTCCCTTACTTTCATGTTAGACTGTGATGTGAGCAAGAAATAATCCTTTTCTGTGTGGAGTCACTGAGATTTGGGGGTTGTTTGCTACAGCAGGTGAAGTTAGGCATTTTCCAGGGAACTTTCTTGGAAAGG
Source organism: Galeopterus variegatus (assembly GCF_000696425.1). Lineage (NCBI taxonomy): Eukaryota > Metazoa > Chordata > Mammalia > Dermoptera > Cynocephalidae > Galeopterus > Galeopterus variegatus. The sequence goes on from NW_007727015.1 coordinate 348,953, forward strand.
AACTTCCATTGCTGCCACACGGGGGCTTATACCTAGGGAGGTATCAACACTTTCTCTAGTATTTTTGAAAAGCACTGGGCACCTCCCAGAGTAGACAGTTAGCAAACAGAAAGACAAATAGCAGCAGAGGTAAACCTGTAGCCCACAAGCCAGTACATGCTGTGCAGTAAGACACACTGGATGGCCCCATTTTAAATTCCAAATTTAAATTCTGGTCCCATTTGATCCATATGTAGAAATATACTGGTATCTTTTGAGATTGTTCTGGGGATGCAATGGGATGGAGCATGCAAAGCATCTGGCTTACAGAGGATGCTCAGTGAAGAGTGGACTCTTTCCCCTCTGCACACTCATCCCATGAAATGTGAGCACAACTCATCACAAAGCCCCAGAATCCCCAAACCTAGGGACATCTGCAGTCTGGGTGCAGTTCAGATTGCCTGCTGGGCAAGAAGAATCTGCTGGGGGAACGTTGGGAGAGAACGTTGTCCATGAAGCCAGAAAGAGGCAGTTCCTGGAGCCCCAGAAGAGTTTAAGTCCCAAAGGCACTGAGAAGCAGGTGAGAGAGATGATGCTGTGGTATGAATGTTTGTGTCCCTCCAAAATTCATACGTTGTAAACCTAACCCCGAAGCCAATGGTATTAAGAGGTGGGGTCTTTGGGAGGTCATTGGGCCATAAGGGCTCTGCTGTCATGAATGGGAATAGTGCCTTTATAACAGGGCTTGCGGGAGCTTGTTTGCCCCCTCCATCACTTGAGGATGCAGCAACAAGGCACCATCTACGGAGCAGAGAAGGAGCCCTTAGCAGACACCAAATGTGCTGGTGCTTTGATCTTGGGCTTCCCAGCTTCTAGAACCGTGAGCAATGAATTTCTGTTGCTTATAAATTACCTAGTAAGATATTTTATTACAGCAACCTGAGCTTGCGGGAGCTTGTTTGCCCCCTCCATCACTTGAGGATGCAGCAACAAGGCACCATCTACAGAGCAGAGAAGGAGCCCTTAGCAGACACCAAATGTGCTGGTGCTTTGATCTTGGACTTCCCAGCTTCTAGAACCGTGAGCAATGAATTTCTGTTGCTTATAAATTACCTAGTAAGATATTTTATTACAGCAACCTGAACAGACAGAGACAGATGAGGAGGCCCCCCAAAAAGGGAGTTCCAGGCAAGGGGGCAGCAGCAGAGTCAGAATGGGGTGAGACTTCAAAGGATACCATCAAGAAAGGAGAAAGAGGACTGGCTGGTTAGCTCAGCTAGTTAGAGCATGGTGTTGTAACACCAAGGTAATGGGGGTTTGGATTCCTGTATCAGCCAGCTGCCAAGGAAAAAAAAAAGTGGAAAGATAACCCACAGAATGAGAGAAAATATTTGCACATCATATGTCTGATAAGGGACTTGTATCTAGAATATATAAAGAACTCTTACAACTCAACAATAAGACACATAACCCTACTAAAAAAGGGGCAAATATTTTGAATGGACATCTCTAAAGAATATATACAAATGACCAAAAGCACATGAACAGATGTTCAACATTAGTCATTAGGGAAATGCAAATTAAAACCAGTTAAATGAGTTACCATTTCACACCCACTATGATGGCTATAATAAAAATGATGGACAATAACAAGTATTAGTGAGAATGTAGAGAAACTAGAACCCTCATACATTGAAGATGGGAATGTAAAATGGTGCAGCCACCTTGGAAAACAATTTGACAGTTCCTCAGAAGGACAAACATAGAATTACTATATGACCCATCAGTTCTGCTCATAATTATATTCCCAAGAGAAATGAAAACATGAGTCCACACAAAAACCTGTACATGAATGTTCATAGCAGCATTATTCATAATAGCCAAAAAGTAGAAACAACCAACTGTCCATCAACCGACAGATTAACAAAATTTGGTATATCCATACAATGGAATATTAGTTAGCTCTAACATGGATAAACCTTGAAAACATAATGCTAAGTGAAAGAAGCTAGACACAAAAGAGTACATTATAGGATTCCACTTATGAAATTTCTAGAATAGACAAATCCATAGAGACAGAAAGCAGAGATTAGTGGTTGCCATGGGTGAAGCATGGGCAAATGGGAAGTGACTACTAATGGGTATGAGGTTTCTTTTTGGGGTGGCCATGCTCTGTGCCCTGTCTGATGAGGGGCCAGGTTCCAGTGGCAGGTGCACAGAGCCAGCGCTCAGTAGGCTTCACCTCTCGCACGTGTCACCTGTGCAATGCCTGCTCCCTCTTCCTTCAAATGCTTGGGCAGCGCATGTTGTATCAATTCAGCAGCTGAAAAAACTGAGGCCTTTGAGAGGGCTATCAGCAAGCTGGCTCTCGAACGCAGGTTCCAAACTCATTCTGGTTCTCCATGATCTGAGTTTTACCAGCTCCCTGCTTTGACTTCCGAGGGGGCCACCAGGTAGTAGAAAGTAATGGGCCAGGTATTCGAACATCTGGGTTCAAGGACAGCTCTGCCAGAAATTTGATGTCAGACTTCCAGCCTCCAGAACCATAAGCAGTAAATGTCTGTTGTTTAAGCCAGCCAATCTGCGATATTTTGTTATGGCAGCCTGAGCAGACTAATACACAGAGCTTACACATATGATGTGCTGGGCAGTCTTCAAGCCCCTTACACTGTCCCAAGCACCAGACAAGTGCCATTATTATCCTCATTTTACAGTAAAGGAAAAGAAGCACGGAGCAGATCAGTCATTTCCCCCAGGCCACACCTGTCAGCAAGCAGCAGCACAGGACCCTGGGAGGAAATTACTAAGCCCTCTGCTCAGTGCTGGGATGAGGGAAGGAAGTTTGAGCTCCTTGTGTGCAAGGACTGTGAGGGTCTTGTCCACTGCTAGGCCCAGCACTTACCTGGTGCTCCATAAACCTGGGGGGAAGGATGGAGAAAATGTCCAGGCTCAAGGCAGTGATAGTCAAGGAGTTCCAGGGCCATTAGGTCCTTCTGGTTCCCACAGAGAGAGAGCACAATCTCCATCCTCTTATCCCATACCCTGGCGTGTTCTTTAAACTCTGACTGGGGAACAGTGATGTGCTATGGGGAATCCAGGTCTGTGGGCTACACTTCTCAAAGTTATTCTGGCTGATTCTTTCAGTGACTCCCTCTGCTACACACATGGGAGCCATCTCCCTGGATATCAGAGGATAAAGTGGCACCTTGGACCTCAGGAGATACACATTTAGTTGGCCAAGATTCTCAGGTAAGAGCATGCATTCTGGGGTTTTCAAAGGACCTCATAGCTAACTACTAGCAAAGCTGGGTCTCAAACCCAGTAGTCCTGACTTTTCTCACACCATCAATAGACTCTTTGCAGGCCAAGGCTTGGGGAAGAGGAATGGACCCAGCTGGATATCTGAGACCCCAACTCCACCAAGCCTGAAGGCCTCAGGGCACAGGCATCAGCAGGGTATTATGATGGCTGCTTTTGGAGGCTAAAGCACCTGAGATGCAGCCAGACTTGTAGGCTTAGAGGACAGAGCCAACCAGTTGCTATTCCCTGGGCTGAACTGCAACAGTGGTTGGGGGAGGACCTCTCAGTTTTGGAAGGTGGACCAGGGAAATGTGCATTCTGACCCCAGGAGACAATTCAGTACACTGTGGGCAGTGACCCCATCCAGGGAACAGACTTTAATAGAGCACCCACCAGCTCTGGGCCAGGTACTGTGCTAGATGCTGTAGATTCCAGTTGCAGCCATATAGCCCTGTCCCTCTCTGTTAGAGCCTAGAAGGGGTACAGTCATTGATCAAATACACACACACATGCACACACGCATGCATACTTACAAACTGTGACAAGACCCTGAAGTAGCTCCCAGGGCTCTGAGAGACAGGGCAAGAGACCTGGTCCATCTGGGAGCCTGGAAAGGCTTCAAGAAGAGGTGATAGTAGAGCCCAGGTCTGGGATTGGGGGGACAGGGTGGTGGAGAATGTCCCCTGCAGAGAAGATAGCTCACACAAAAACCCTGAGGCCAGGAGGTTGCAGCATTTAAAAACTCAGCAGCAGAGCGGGTGGAAAGAGCAGCAGGAGATA
>NW_007727015.1:353251-360613 GCF_000696425.1 Galeopterus variegatus
ACTTACAAACTGTGACAAGACCCTGAAGTAGCTCCCAGGGCTCTGAGAGACAGGGCAAGAGGCCTGGTCCATCTGGGAGCCTGGAAAGGCTTCAAGAAGAGGTGATAGTAGAGCCCAGGTCTGGGATTGGGGGGACAGGGTGGTGGAGAATGTTCCCTGCAGAGAAGATAGCTCACACAAAAACCCTGAGGGCAGGAGGTTGCAGCATTTAAAAACTCAGCAGCAGAGCGGGTGGAAAGAGCAGCAGGAGATAAGGGAGGGCTTTATCCTGAGAGCAAAGGATGCTACTGAGAAGATTAGATATGCATTTTTAAAAGCTCACTTTGGCTGTTCCATGGAGCACAGATTATGGGATGGGGGCAGGAGAGGTTGTGGGGAGGCTGGGGAGGAGACTGTTTGGGGTTTAACTAGGGCAGGAACATTTTGTAGCAATATCTCCCTCTGTTCTGAGCTCTAGATGCCCTGATGGTGCCATGGTACTTGCCCATGTGCTCTAGGTTAGGAGTGTGGGCCAATCAATGAAATGTGTGCAAAATGTTTGTGACAGTGGCCTCACCCACTGCCGAAAGGCCTCCCTGGCCTTCATCCCTATGATCTGCCATCTCATTCTCATCAGGCAAATAGCTACTGAAATCCCTTCTCCCTCTTCCCACCACCCTGGGAGCCTTCTAGATTGATCAGACTAAAACTGACAGTTTTGCATGGCCACTTGTCTCCTCCTGCGTCCCCAAGACATGGTTACCCTTGACACAGATGCAGCAATGGTAACACTTGACAGTGTTTTTCTGCCTGATTTAGTGGCTTCATCCTGATGGCTCCATGGCCTATGTGTGCCAGTCTACACCGGTGCTCCCACTGGGCAGGGACTGAACCGTGCCCATATCTGCAGTTCACTGTCCCAGGCCACATTCCCAAGCTACGTGCACTGGGTGCTCATGGAGGGGTCTCTCTCCTGCTGGGCTGCTCTTGCTGCTAACAGTCTGATGGCTGTCGGAATATCGTCTCCCTCCTCCTTGAGAGAAAGTCAATCTTCAACTGAACACACGTGTCCTGCCTTTGAAACTCTGGATTTTCTTTCTCTTTTGGATACAAAGGAAGAGTGAGTCTTGAGCTTGGCCATCACCTCAACTTAGCAATTAAGTTCTACCAGGAGAATTTATAGAACTTTTTAGAATTTATACAACTAAAATAGGAATGGATGACGGAGGGGAGCTCTTAGATCTGGTTCCTCAGATGTAATGGATGAAAAAATTGAGACCCTGTCAGGTAGGGGACTTGCCTGAAGTCACAGCTAGCAGGGGCATCCAAGGGCAGGGCCTAGAGCCTGGCTCTTCTGCAAAGGGTCAGTGTTCTGCTCACTGCCTGTTGAGCTAAGACCTGGCATGCCTCTGGTTCAGGGTGGACCCTCACCTGACAAAGATCTTACCTCCTCTCTGCTGAGTTCCCAGGTGCCCCAGGCTGCCTGGGCTCCTCTCCCCTGGATGATAGAAAGTCTCAATGAGGGAAGACTGGCCCCCACACTGGCCACTCTCCCCATTGGGGCTGGGTGGCTTGTGAGATAAGCACTGAGCCTGTTTTCCCACCATCTCCCCCTTTTCCCCAGAAGAAAGCTTCCTTGCAGAGGCCAGGCCTCATTCTCCTCTCCCCACCCAGCTTGGAAACTTCCAGGATGTGGAGCCCAAGGATTTGCTCCGAGTTTGCTTCCTGGCATGTCCCAGATGGGGACCCTCTCACCTTGGTGGCTGGCAAAGCCCCAGGAGCCAGCCAAGGTGTTGGAATCAGCCTAGACTGGAGCAGATGAGGCATTTATTGCTCTGTTGGCACCTTGGCCTCATCTGCCAGTTGGCTGAGTGTGATCGTGGCATGGCCGGCCAGCTGTGGGCATGGTTGATGTCACAGTCACTTTGGCGGCTAGCTGAGGCTGGCCTTTCCTTGGTTTCTCAGTACTTATTGGTTATCAACTACGCACACGACTCAGTGCTTGGTCCAAGACTGTAGTTCCCAATGATTTTCCTGGGAAGGGGAAGTCAAGATGGATGACGTGGGCCTACATCCTCATTAGACTGGTTAAAAGCCACACTCTGGAGCCAGATTGCCTGGTTTGAATCCAGCTCCACCAATTACTAGTGGTGTGACCTTGGGCTGGTAGTCTCTCTGAACTGCAGTTGTCCCATCTGTGGAATGAGGATAATAGAACCTACATATTGAGCAGGGTCCTGTCAAGAAACATGGTGCCCTCAAAGGAGAAGAGAAGAGGACCAAATGAGTTAGCATATGGAAAGCACTTGGAACAGTGCAGGGCACACAGAGGTGCCCAGGCTGCCCTTTCTAAGAATCCTGGAAGCAAGCAGAGTGCAAGTGAGGGTGAAAGTCTGAGAGTGACTCTAACTGATGGACTGGCCCAAATGTGGGGGCTTCATTCTAGTCACAGGCTGATGTGCCCTGCCAGGTGGCTGAACGCCGCGGGGCAGATGTGGCAGCAAGAGCCGTAGAAGGTGGTAGCCCTGCCCTCTGATGGCTTGGGGAGACCAGATGCCAAAGGGGCATGGGGGACTCTGGGGTGAGCAGGCAGACCTACAGTGGCAACTGGAAACTGAGAGTGTGGTCCTGGCTTCCAATGGAACAGGAGACAGGTGCACAAGCAGGAAAATCCGTGGCCTAGAACACAGGAGACCTGGCCTTCATCACAGCTATGCTGTTACCAGGTAGTATGATCTTGGGTACATCTCCTCATGCTGTGCCTCAGTGTCCCTATCTCTGAAAAGAAGGACCTGGGGGAGGGCAGCATGTATCAGAGAACGGTTATGTAACTCAACAGGATTACTAAAAAAAAAAGAAAAAAACTTTGGGAAATATTGGGTGAGACACATGTCAACAGGCTTCCTTATACTGCAGGACTCCAAGTGCCTGGATACTGTAATGTGCACTGTGTCCTCCAAGAGGAGATACAGCTCATGTTCCCAAACTTATTTGACAAGAAATAGGAGTTTTGCTTGATCATATCCTGGGACTGATGTTCGAGGAATCCTGGGCTAGAAAAGGGTCAATAATTCTTCCAGCACAAAATTGTACATTCACAGGAAAGTGTTTACTAAGAAAGTGTCTGTTAAAAACAGGGCTGCCACAGGTGACAAGGGATGTAAATGCACCATGAAGGGGGTGTCACAAGAGCTGGACTGTCAGCGAGGTTTACCTGGTGGGGAGCAGGGAGCACTGGGCCTTGAAAGATAAGTGGACCGAATGAGAGGCTCTGGCAAAGCTGCCGTGACATGAGGTGCGCAGCCCTGGTGTGGGTCCATGGGGAGGGCTGGGCAAGGCGGGGATCATTGTCCCTGAAAGGGAGGCTTGCCCCTCATGGCTGTGGCAGGGCTTCTAAGATTCTGATGTTCTGGGCCAGAGAAGAATCACTGGGCCATGGATAAGAAGCAAATCTAGAGCAGAGGCTGACCGGATGCAACTGGTCCTAGTGCCCACGATGTCAGTGGGACGCTGCTCGTCACTGGCTCTTCTTCCCCCACCTCAGGCATCTCTTGGCCCGTGCCACAGAGAATCTATACTCCTTGGTCTGAAACTCAAGGCCTTCTACAATCCAACCCCTCTCCTGCCAAAGTCAGCCCTCCATTTCCTGTTCTCCCTGTGCTGCTGGCTGTATGGGGTCGGTGCAGCAGCCTCTTAGACCTGCAGTAGAAGCAGCAGCCCTGAGTGTGACAGGCCACAAGACAGAGGGCCCAGCCCTGTGCCACATCTGGGGTGCTCAGGCAAGACAGAAATGCAACTCTACCAGTTATATCACTATTATTTTGGGGGTCTTTGCTACAGCAGGTGAGCCTATGTCTTGACTGATATATAATGATATTATTTCCATTTTACAGATGAAGAAATTGAGGTTTGAGATAGTTAAAGAACCTGCCTGAGGTGACGAAGCTAAAAAAGGGGAGGCAGCTTTTGCCCTTGGGCCTGTCTGACTCCAAAGCCTGTGCTCTGCCCCATGGCATACAGAGCTTCACTTCTAGGATGTTCACTGTGGTTCTCCATGGGAAGATACAACAGTCTGTGACCTTATCATCAGGCTTCTTGCTGTGGAGTGGAACTCCTAGACTTGATCCAGGGAGCAAAGTGTTGGGAGTCAAGGACTTCATCATACAGGTCCACAACTGGAAACAGTGATGCAGCCCCAGCCTGGCCCAGGCCGTCAGCAGGCGCCATTGGCTGCAGGACTGTGCCGAGAGCTGCCCTTCCTCTCCTCAGCCAGTTGTAATCAGGGGAGCCAGCTGGTCTTGGCACCAGGCAGGGAGTAGAGCTGCTATGAAAAGTGCAGCAGGCAGGAGAAAGGAAGGAAGACAGAGGGCTGGGAGAGAAGTGGGAGGGACCCCACAGAGCTGGAAAAGCTGGACCTAATTCAGCAGTGAGTTATTTTAGGACTATGTCCTGAGACCTCAGACCAGAGATACTGCAGGAGGGGAGTCTGGTTATGCAAATGCTCCTAATCCACATCTCCTCCAGAAGCCACAGCAGCTCTTGGGGTGACTCTGCAGGGAAGAGGAAGAGCTATCACCATCAGCATTTGTGTTGGGCAATGCAGACTTGCTGTCTGGGCCAGAAAGGCTGTGTGGGTAGTAACACATTCATTTTGTGTGTGGTAGAGCATGTCACATTGCAAGGGATCCCCATCCATTATTATTTGATCATCATAAGTACATAATTTATCCCGATTTTATAGATGAAGAAACTGAGGCCAGGGTTGGGGGCTGATGGAGAGAAAGTGGTGGCTCTCTGGATACATGGAGTCTGGTGGCGGTTCCTGAGAGGATTCAGTGTAGGGAGGCCATCACTGCTGCTGTGCTCAGAGCCTGGGGTCCCATCTGCATCAGTTAAGGGCGGTGGACCTACAACCACTCACCCAACAGACCTCTGTAGGGTTTAGCATACTCTGTGGCCTGGAAGAGTTCATGGTCCAGCAGGGTGATGTGACACAGGGGTTCCATAATGGGGGGACAATGGGCAACCCAGAGTGAGGTCCAGTTCTCTCTCTGGACCAAATGCTTCTCTATCCCTGGAGGCCTGCAGTAACCTCTCAGCTCCTCTCCCTGTGGCTGGCCACTCTGGCTGCCCATCTGTCCATTCTCCACACAGCCACAATGAGCCTCTCCAAAGGCAAGCCATGGCTTGGCCTTGCTTAAAAACCTCAGTGGCTTCTGCTGAGCTAGGAACAGAACCAAAATTCCTTCCATAGCCTAGAAGCTCTTCTCACATGGCTGGCCCCTGCCACATGCTTCCACCATCTCTTGCCACTATTTCCCCTCCCCTTTCTTGACTTTTGGGCTCCAGCCATACTGGCCTCCTTTTAGACCCTTGCACTTGGTTGGGCCTCCAAACTTACAATCTTTTACACATGCTGTTCTACCTGCCTGAAACATTCTGCTTCCTTGTCTCTCCCTCTCATCATTTGCCTTATTTATTTATTTTTTTCCTTTTTGTCTTTTTTCGTGACCGGCAACGGATCGCAACCCTCAGTGTCGCGCCCGCACCGGACCGGGACCAGCAATGGGATCGCAACCCCCGGTGCCGCCCCCGCTCCTCGCTCAGCCAGTGAGCCGCCAGTCTGCACATGGGATCCGAACCCTTGGCGGGAGCGCCGCCGCGCTTCCCAAGTGGCGCACTGTAGCAGTGCGTCACCGGGCTGGCCCATCATTTGCCTTATTAATGCCAGTCCCTTCTGCTCTTTGTCAGATGACTCGTGCTCAGCACAGGCCAGGCCAGATCCATTGTCAGTACACTTGGAGCTCTCTGGGATTACTGAGGGATGTCCACCTGCTCACCAGCTGAGCTCCAGGATGACAGCACACCTGCTTGCCTTTGTTCAGTATGGTGTATCTGGTGCTCACACTGTTGGCGCATAGGAGGCCACAATACATATTTCTCAAATGAATGGACCAGTGAGTGAATGAGAGAGATAGCCTGATGCTGCAGGAGTATGGGAGAGGGAGAAGACACTGTCAGCTGGAGGGGCTGGGGAGTGACATTCACAGAGCCACAGGTAGCCCTAATACAAGTGAACAAAGTGGCTGCCATTTCAGGAGCATCTGCTCTGTGCCAGGAACTGTGTTAAGCACCCCACCGACATGGGATACCCAACGGGACACCCTTCCCATTTATGCAGCACTGTCTCCTGTGCTTCCCAGGTCACACTGCATGGCCTTCTGCTGCCCTCCTCCTTTCTCTGTGCCCCCTTCCTTCTGTGACCACTCCTGGTTTCTACTTCTTTGGGTGTCTCTCTCAGGCCTTACCAGGCCCTGGTTCAGAAGAGCTTTCCTCAGCTCCACTCCCGCAAAGCCAGCAAGAGGGCAGGTACTGAGGAGCAGCCTGTCTCCCAGCCTGAAGCCAGAACTGACAGCTAAGTTCTGGGAGGGGATGATGCCATCTCTCTGACCTGCAGTAGCTCAGATGCCTTGACATTGACCCTTCACCCTAGTTTTGAAACCACTGTTACACTCAGGCTTCTAGTCCTGGCCCTTCACTATACAGTGATGTGCAGGTAAGAGGAAGGTGATAACAGGAGCTGTTTACTGAGTACTTACTAGGTGCCCCGCACCTTGCTTAGCTCTTAACATGCATTATTTCTTTTAATCATAACACCTCTGTGAGTAGGTATTGTTATTATTATCTCAATTTTTCAGATGAGGAATCTGAGGTTTAGTGAGCTAAGTGACTAGTCTAAAGTCCAACGGCTGGCAAACAGCAGGGCCAGGATTCAAAGTCATGTCTCTGACTCCAAAGCCTGTTTTTAACCCCCGCTAAACCACTTCGCCTCCCTGGGACACAGCCCACTGGAGCTTCACCTCCCCAGCTCTAAAATGAGGTCTTGATGGGCTCATCCCTGAGGTCCCTGCTGCCTCAGGTGAACAGGGAGACTTGCCAAGTCTTCCTTTGGAGACAACCCCTGCCACGAGCCATCTGCCTCTTCACCTCCAACTCTCCCATCTCCCCCTGCTATAGCCCCAGTGGAAAGGCAAGACCAGGGGTGTGTGGTGGGCTGGGGGCTGTGTCCATGTGCTCTGCCCCCTGGGGTCCCATACGGCCCTGGATGTACACTGAGGCAGGGGCCACCATGGGAACAGCAGCGCTGATCACTTGCAGCCCAAAGTGTACTAACTTATCCAAAGAGGGGTCTTTGGCAGTGATACAAGGCCACTGTTGGTTGCCCACAAATAAAAGAGAAGGGAAGACAGAGCTGAGTAAAGCAGAAGCAGGTGGACATGTGTGTAATGTGTGTGGGGATGACAGACAATGGTCTGGTTTTCCTGGGGAAGCCAGCCACACCCCATGTGTTGTACTGTACCCCCCCCCCCCCCCCCCCCCCCC
>NW_007727015.1:361309-363646 GCF_000696425.1 Galeopterus variegatus
CTGTCCCCCCCCCCCCCCCGCTAGTCCCCCAACCACATACACACCAACAGCCAGGCATCCAAGCTAGGGAAGGACACAGATACCACCTTAGCCATTCCCACCCAGCCTAGGACCCATGGCCTCATCCACATGGAGCCACTCTCTCAATAGACCTAATCCCTTCCTCAGTCCCTGGTACCCCTTCAGGGATATGAGATGGGGTGCGTTCAGGGTGGTATGTCCATAGACCCCTTCAGAGATCTAACATCTACCCTACTGGTCCCCCAGGCTTATCCACATTGCATCTGGTAGCCAGGGAAGGACTGTTCATTCACAAAGAGCTCAAGTATGGGGCTTGGACAAAATGAGGTATTGGATCTATTAAGGGAGAGACCTCTCAGGGTGAAAGGCGGCAGTGCTCATCCCAGAGCTCTAACCTGTGTTCCATTTCAGGGCCACATGGCCAGCACTGCACTGAGGATTAGTATTTTTGTAAATCCTGTAATTTTTTTAAGGAGCAAAATTATATTCCATTGCATTTGTGGTGGGTCCAAAGTATTCATTTGTTAAATATACGCACATAAAATATGCTAGAATTTTGTGACCTTGTTTTGGGAGTTCATTTTTCAATATTTCAGAAGCCTCAAATATGGCGCTGGCCAGGCAGGCCCCTCTCAGCTGCTCTCTGCATCTTCTAAGGCTGCATGTCTGCTTGCCAGCTTGTTTGCAACCTCAAAACAACTACTCTGAGCCAGAAGAATGTACCCACAATGCTCCCTCTCCGAAGAGAAGGCTCTCAGTTCCCCCTGTTGGGCAGTCAGGCAGGGGGTGGGGGGAAATGGGGTAGGGAAAGGGCTGTAACAGGGGTGCCTCCCAGACACCCAAGGGAAAGGCCACTAGTAGAGACCCACCCCAGTCCCAATGCTTGGGAATATCTATTTGCATAGTTGTAACATTTTTCCATCATCAGAGCAGAGTAATTAGGATTTACAGGGAGGTGGGGAGTGTAAGCTAGGGTGCCAGGCCTGACTATGCTCTGCCCATGGGGCTCTGTCCCAGCTCATCTGGATGGACATTCTTGTCCAGACACTCCTGCCACCAACTGTTTTCTTGTCTCTGATGCCCGTTGGGACAACTGTTTCTGAGCCCATGTGGGAAAACAAAGGCAAAAACTGAGGAAGAAATTAGGACTCACCTCTGCCAATAGCCCAAGTACCCATCACCATTCCTGATCTTTGGACAGGGCTTCCCACTGACTTAGCACAACTACTTTTGTGTTCTTGCTTAGTTCCCCTGATAGTCCACGTGGAGTGTGGCGGGCAATGACTGGTGCTCTCTCTCAGCCCCTCCTCTCTCGCCTGTGTGTCCTACTAGAGGGGCCCCAAAAGCCACACTTTTGCTTTCTTCAGCCCCCTTGTTGCTAGGACCATGTGGGTCTAGAGGTCTAGGGCTGCCCACTTCTCCTTTGGGCTCTGGACTCCTTGTATGAGGGAGTGGTGCTTGCTGCCTTGGAACCGTGAGCACCCAGAGAGCCCGTGAGGTACGGGCCCAGGCCCTGAGGCTGTACAGCTACAGAACAGAACTGGCGTTGCCTATTCAGTCAACGGCTGTCCCTATGGTTTAGGCCACTACTGGTTGGGTGATTTTTGCTTGCAACCAAATGCATCCTAACTTACACAGTGAAACTCAGAGGAGTTAAGTGACTTGTTTAAGGGAAAGCACTTATTATTCACAGTTAAGACCTCAACTACAAAAATTGAATACACGAAAAACCTCTATAACTGTAATGGCAATCTGTCCCCTGCTGCTTAAAGAACAAGGCCAGGGAGCATGTCCATCCTTGGCCTGGAGCTTCTGGATTAAAGGCCTCAAGGCAGGAAGGATGTGGCTTTCTCCTAGGTGAACTGGTTTTTCCAGCAATTTAGTCCAAAAGGTGACTTCTCCAGAAATATCCTGGGGTAGCATATTCAGCTTGGACTCCTAAAGGAATTTCCTTTGTCTCTGGGCCTGGACCCCAACCCCTGATCTGATGTCCATGGAGAGGACCCAGAGGCTCATTGTGATCCTCCATCAAGAAGGTTATTTACCAAATAGGCTCCTAGTTTGTGCTATTTACCAAAGCAGGAAATGGTACAGTTTTTTTTTTTTTATCAAGATTTAGAAAGCTAAAGGTCAGACAGAAGGTCTTCTACTTAGTCCTGAGTAAACCCCAAAACTCAGTTGATGAGAACTGTCATCATATGGGCACTATCTTCCCCTTATTAGTACCTCTCATTAACTGCTAGTCATGCAAGATGTGGACTTGCCCAAGCCTGTTCAAGCCTTCCTGCCATTTCTCTAGGATGGACAGTTCACAAC
>NW_007727015.1:364803-367125 GCF_000696425.1 Galeopterus variegatus
CACAACCTTGAAGGAGTGCTGGGGGAGGCTGGGAGTGGAGCCTGAGAAAGAGGGTTTAGAGAAGGAAATAATCATTTTCAGCTGAGGAAACGCAAGACTCTAAGGAGGAGAGGCATCCAAGAGACATCTCAAAACCTCCAGACTTTACTTTCTCCTCTTTCTTGCCCATCTTGAAAACTGCTGTTCCTTTGAGTTAGTCCTTCCTTTTAGAGGAGGGCCAGGGTGGTGCTGCCACCCTGGGCCAAGGTACCAGCAACCAGGTCTGGGTCTCTCCCTGTAAACCAGGAGCCTGGGGCCTGTTTCAGCCTTACACCAGGGAGCAGGCTGACCTGGCTGTACTGAATCCTGGAGAGATGGAATGGCAGAGATGGAAGAAACCTTGGAAATCAAGAATCCCTCTGTTCATCTTAGGCATGCCATCTCTGCTCAAGGTCTTTGCATCCATCCCTGCCTCCCTGTGCACTGCTCCCCAGTAAGTATGCACTCAATAAGTATTTGTGGAATGATCAACTGACTGAAAGACTGAATGAAAGAAAACAAGGCCCCAAGTTGGCTGGGTGATTGGAGGCAGCCTGCTGGGGTGGAAAGAGAACTGAACAGTGATTCAGGAAACCCTCAGTTCTAGGCCTGGGTTGGCCACATACTCCCTTGAGTAAGCCTCTTCCCTGTTTGGGCCAGACAGAACTTATTTTGCTCCATCTGCAAAATGGAGCAGCAGAATTAGATGGTCATGAATGGAGCAGTTTCAAGCTCTGTTAGTCTAGGCAGGCAAAGGGTCAGAGCAGCGCCAGACTCTGGAACTGGCATAGATGGAGAGCCTCAGTACCCAGCACATGGCAGGTGGACATGCCTCTTCTTAGCCTCAGGCTTGGGCAGTGGGAGTAGAAGGTCTTCATCTGTCTCTTCCCATATTTCCCATCAGACCTGACAACCACCACTGAAGTATCTCCAGGCCCCAGGGAACTCAGGCAGACACAGGCCAGATAGCATCCTTGTTTTTGTCTGCTCCAGAATTCATGTAAACCACAATGTGGACAGCACTGCGAGGTGCAGATGGCACCACAATATTTCCAAGATTAAAAAAAAGGTAGCGTCTGAGGTCTACTGTGTGACTTAAATGTCAAGATTTCTTTTACCAGAGGAGATCCAATGACATTCTGGAAACTAAGTGTGAAATTTGATTCTGCCTCCCCAAAGAGCTGCCAGTATCTCTAGGGGGGACAGTTCTAATGAAGCCCCTTGGTGGGACAGAAGAGCCCTAGGCAGCAGTTCCAGCTGGCATGGATCTTTAGTCCTGCCCAGTGACCTTGGGCAGCCAATTAAGTGCCACGTGCCTCCATTTCTAATCTGAAAAATGCAGACAAAACCTTCCCCATTCCTCACTAGATTGCTGTGAGGATAATTAATCAATACTTTAACAATAGTAACAACAATTTAAAAAATGTGCTGAGAACTTTCTCGATGTCAGTTATTATCTCACACACTTTACATGCATTATCCCATTTATTCTTACAGCAGACGAATGAGGAAGGTATCAGGATTACTATTTTACAGACAAAAACACTGAGGCTTGGAGAGGTTAAATAATTTACCCAGGGCCATATAGCTGGTGGTAAACTGGGGTTTGAACTCAGTACCCAATGCTTCTTGTGCCAAGCATTGTGCTAGATAAATAGGATCTGTTAAGTTCTCAAAAAGTTTATATTAAATGAGAAAAATAGGCATACGTACAAATCATGACAAAATGAAAATGAGAGTATTTTCAACTGAATAAAGCCTCATACAAGTTCAAGGTATTACTTTGCTACTGTTCCATTAGTTTACAAGACAGTTTATGTATGCCAGCATATATACGTATACACACATTTTATATGTATGTGCATGTGTGTGTTTGTGAGATAAATTTATTAACATGGGATTGTTCCAAGACTTTCCTCATCCTCCCACTTGTCAAAATGAACCTGTTAATCCCCTAATTGTCCAGTTTCTCCTAGCCTTTATTCCAGTGTCTGAGCTTGGCCAGTTCTGCCAGACAAGTTCCTCTGCTTTTGTGATCTAGACACAGGCCTAGGGCTAAGGATAGAGGAAGGAGGAGAGAAAAACTTAGCATAAAAGGTTAAGGCAATTTACATAACAATAAGCTGGGGAGGTAGAGAGCCGAAGGAGGAGGAGAGGGAAGGGGAAGGGAAAAAGGGGATTGAGAAGGAGGGAGGAGGAGAGAGAAAGACGGAAGAAGGGAGGAGAAAAGGAGAGAGATGCAGGGAGAGGGAGAAAGTGAGGAAGAGATTGTAAAAGGGAGAGAGGGAGAAGCAGAGAGGGAGG
>NW_007727015.1:368338-393361 GCF_000696425.1 Galeopterus variegatus
AGGGAGGGGGAGGGAGGGAGAGGGGGTAAGAGGTAGAGGAGACAGATGAAGACCTGTTAGTCCCACTGCCCAAACCTGAGGCTAAGTAGAGGCATGTCCACCTGTCATGTGCTGGGTACTGAGGGAGGTAGGGGAGAGGGAGGGAAAGCCTTGCATACTGGGGGTAGGTCTCTGGGGAAGTGTGGGAGATGAGGGGCTCACAGGAATGGGGGTGGGACAGATAGGAGAAAGACAGGAATGGAAGCATGAGAAAAGCAGTGGGAGTTGTCTTTTGGATCCCTTTTCATATTCTTAGAAACACTTAGGATAAAGAATGGGATTCTTTTAAAGATTTGTTTTGCTTGATTGTACTGTGCCTATTTAAATGGGATGCTCTGAACCCAAACCACACGAATTATAGTTTTATTAGGGTTACATAGCTATACTAATACATATATATTTTGTATTGCATGACCCTGGGCAGGTCACTTATCCTCTCTGTGCCTCATTTTTTTTCAGCTTATAAAAATGGGGATAACAATAGCACCCACTGCACAGGTAGTTAGGATTAAGTAATTTAAACATTAAATAATGGTTGTTAAATAATAATAATGTAAATTGTTTAAAACAGGCCTCGGAACATAAAACTTAAAAACCTCTATTAATTAGTTCCTAGAGCTTCAGTTCTCTGAATCCATCATCTACTTGCTGATCACTCCCACCTGGAAATCCCTTAGGTTTGAAATCAGACTTGGTGGTGTGTTTGGCCCAGACCAGCATCGCTTCCTGGGTTCTTCCTGCCTGATGTTTTAGCTTGTTCCCACTCATCCAGGCTGGTAACACCAGAGTCTGTTTCTGGATCCTTATCCTCCTACCCAATAGCCAGTAAACCACCAGTTCCTTTGATTCTTTTGTCACTACACCTCACTCTGACGTTTCCTTCTGACCCCTCACTTTACTCGTGGTCTGTTGCTGTAGCTTCCAAACCTGCCTCCCCACTTTCAGTCTCTGCCCCTGCTAATCCATTCTGCACATGCCATCATAATCATTTCCTAAAATATCACTTTCATCTCACCCCTCCTAAGCTCAAAATCTATCAATGGCTGCCTACTGCCAATAGGATAAAACCCAAACTCCTTGGCATACCTTCTGTACTGGATTGAATTATGTCCCCCCAAAACTCCTTGAAGCTTGAATTGTGTCCCCCAAGTTTTATGTATTAGAAACTTGGCCCCCACTCACTGTTAAGAGGGTGGGAAATCCTATTATGGTAATTGAGAGGTGGGGCCTTGAAGAGGTGATTGGACTGTAGGACCATGTAGTGAATGGATTAAAAATGGTGGTCAGGGGTGTGGTTCTGAGGGCTTTAAAAGAAGGGAAGAGTCTGTCTTTTGCTTGTTCTGCTCTCTCTGCTTCCACCATCTTGCAATGTGAGACCCCTGGGTTGCTGTCACCACCACCAGATCGACTTTGGACTTCCCAGCCCCAGAACTATAAGTAATAAATTACATTTTCTTTATAAATTACCCAGTTCTATGTAGTTTGTTATAAGCAACAAAAATGGGCTAATATTGGGGCCGGCCCGGTGGCGCACTGCTACAGTGCGCTGCTTGGGAGTGTGGTGGCGCTCCCGCCGAGGGTTCGGATCCCACATACAGACTGGTTCCCGCTCACCGACTGAGCGAGGTGCGGGCGCAGCACCGAGGGTTGCGGTCCCGTTGCCGGACACGAAAAAAAAGACAAAAAGGAAAAAAAAAAAAAAAAAGGGCTAATACACCTTCCAAGCCTCACCCAATCTGGATCTAACTGTACCTTCTGACTTTTGATTGCCTTGCTCATACTCTCACCCTCTTATCTGGCCACTGGCTTCCTCCACCCAATAAATTTCCTTTGGTTATCATCAACCACTGCCTTGACTCGCACTCTTTCCCTACTTCAAGTACCTTTCCCCACCCACACCTGCACCTGTCAAACCTGTGCAGCCTCACTTCTCTAAGAAGCTTCCCTGACCACCTCATGGAAAGGCTGTGCCCATTCAACTCCTGAGCCCTATCTTCCTGAAGAAGACCTGCTCCTTAAGGCCACAACTCACATGCCTGTGAATCTTCACTCTGGCCTGAGTCTTGGGTTCACTTTCCTGTTCCTCACAGGTGTGAGAACACAGTGGGGAGGTGCCCCAGTGCCTGGGAGACCTTGTCCAGCCAGGAAGATCATGCCTGATAAGCCCCTGCTGTACTGGAGAGGGGCCAGGCACCTGCCATGGTGACAACCTGCCCTGATAAAACTGGCCTGGGACTCTACTGTGTCCAGTGGACTCTCCAGGGAGGCCCCACTTTGATCTCAGTCTCCCCTTCCACTGCAGCCTTCCCCTTCCTCTGACTTGAAGGCCAACTAGACTGGGAAATCCCACAGAGAAGAAACAGCCAGAGAAGGGCCTCTGTTTCCTACTGACCCCACAGTATAGTCCTTAAGATCATATTCCTAACAATTCCCAAACAGTCATTTCTCTAGGCAGAATAAATAAAATGGGAAAAAAAGAAAAAAAAATCCCACAGGAACAATTAATGTTTTCCAAAACTGAAGGAAAGAAGCATTCCAAAGTCATGTGGACTTTTCTGGTTTTTGACCAGGACAGGAGATTTTGGGGAAGGAAGAGTTGGTGGGGAGGTGGGCATGGCAGTGAACACGCACACTCTTGGAAGATCTTGTGTGCCGTGTGTGTACATTTGTATGTAGGGGGTGTGCCTGTCATCTGGTTAACTGAGTTTCAGGCACCATGCTCCCTCCCTGGCCAAAGGGAGACAGACCAAAGGCCTATGTCATGTCTGAAGATCAGACCAGGCATTACCTGCCCTGGGTTAAGTAAGTTATGAGTTAATACATGTAAAGTGTGTAGCACAGTGCCTGGCAGTGAGTAGATGCTCAACAAATGACAGAATATTTCTATTCTCATGTCACAATTATTATTAAGATGAGTGAAGTGCTGTGCTCAACTGGGCTAATTCTGATGATCTGAGGAGGTATTTTCTGAGTGTCTGGCTTCTCTGGACACCATTCCCACTGTGTTCATTCCTGTACCACCAGCACCTAGCACATGACTGGCACACTGTAAGCCCACGGTGAATGCTTAATGGAAACAAGACAGGGGAACTAACGGTGCCCCTCCAATCCCCTTCCCACTTTCCACAGGCCCTAGCTCAATGACCAAAACGAAAGCTGGTCTCCCAGGGGAGAAGAGCTTCCTTGTAGAACTAGCTTCCTGACTTGGCTTCCCAGAGGAGCAACAGGACCCTCTACCAGCACCTGGCTTCCCACCACAGGCTGGCCCCAGGCACCCTCTGTCAGTCAATTCCTCAGTACTTGCAGGAGCCAATGCCTGAGCCAGGATGACCTGCCCCATGGAATTAGGATTTTGTGCATAAAATATTAAATTTAACATTTGAGGCTATCTGTCACAGCTGATTTATCAGATCCAGAGAAGGCCAGGATCGTTTTCCTCTATGAGGGAGACGATTTTTAGTAAGGACAGGATTTGTGTATAATATGCAATTGAATCACACAGTAATTAGATTAATGCTCTCCATCTGGGGGCTCCAATGCAGAGCCCAAGTGCTCAGAGGAGGCCTTTACTTACTCCCCTTCTCCACACTCCACATCACAGGGAAAGGATCTCTGGGATTCACAGTCCCAACAGAGGATAAAGAGTTCCTTCTGGATTGAATTCTCTGAGGCTGTTTTCTCCTCTCCCTCTCCCTCTCCCTCCCTTCTATTTAGTTTTGCCAGTGTAGCTGTATATAGTTTAGTCTTACAGTTAATGCAAACGTTTGCAAATAAGAGGCTTTTATTTACTTATTCCATTCACCACTTATCACATGCCTGGAAACTCAACTGAAAAACAGTCCCTGTTCTAGGACATTGACTTCTTACAGGAAGGAGAGCCCCTTAGGTCCTCAGACTTACCCAGGAGAGGTAGGAAACACATCCCCTGGTATAAAGGAGGAAAGAGAGTCAATTCAAATGGCTGCTCTTCACCCCCAACAAGGCAAGAAAAATTCTTCTAAGGAGAGGAGATGGTGGCCAGGTAAGGCTGGTTTTGTTTAATAAATATTTTTCCTGTTCGAGTTAATTGCCCAAGGACAGGTATTTATACAGTGTTGTGGCAGCCCCACTTTAGAACAGTCACCAACCCTTTCTCATCTGCAAAATAAAGCCTGGAATTCTGTGGCTGTTGCCTGTCTTGGTGACTGCTGTGGAGGTTTGACTGTCACGGGAGCCTTTGTGTTTGCCAGGTGGATTGGTACAGTGGTTTAGGTTGGTGACTATACCACCATATATCTCTTGTATACAACATAGTCTCGTCTTGCTCCTTTAAGGCAGCCTGGCATTATAAAGAGGAGGCAGTAGGGTAACAGAGACAGTCCTCTTCACTGTGCCCATGGGCTTAGGAGCCTACCTTTCTCTCCTTGTCACCATATTCGATGCCCAAAGTGTCCATGGCCCGGACGATGGCTGCCAGGGACTGGATGGTGTTGCTGTAGACGACAGGCTTGTACTGTTTCACATCTTCTCCAGAGAAGCCATCCTCATGGATGATCCTAGAGAAAACCACACACACCACACCTGATGAGTGCACTGTCCTCACTCAACACAGAGTGCAAAGGTTGTGGAGCCTCCAGGCCAACCCTCTGGTTTAGCTGGCTGAGGGCTAGGTCCAATTAGGATGCTGAATTACTGAGCTGCTGCATTAATGCTATAAATATGAAGGAAAAATCTACCAGAATTACTAAAGATAATCTGAAAAACAATATATTCGAAAAAAGAAATGTAGTCTTCACATTCCCTATATACAGTGAAAGAAATATCAGTCAAGGAGCTGTCCGTAATACCAAAAGCACTTAGAACAGGAGGGGCACACACTTAGCACTCAATAAATGTTAGTTAGCTATGAGCATTTTAAGCAAAGCTCAGGGTGTTAACTTAAGTACACACCCAGGGGCATATTATGGAAGATTCCCACAAGAAGTCTTTGCAAGAAGTCTGCAAATGAATAATGTACGTTTCTTTCACAGAAAACTCACACAGTGCTTTTAATGAAGGTAGGATGACTCACTTAAAATGAACAAATAACCATCTCTACCTTTGACAATGGAAGTCAACAGGAGTTGGCCTACTCTTCCAACCTTGGCTGGGATTTAACCACGCCACCCTTGCTCTGGTAACACAGAGGACACGAAGAGGACATCACAGTTCTCAGAGGCCATGTGACATTCCCTGGCTGCTACTCAGTACATGCTCATTGCTGACAAGGGTCCAGATAGGAGAGAAATCTAGAAAGAGGGGAATCACACCAAAACTTTGCAAGAATCCTCTTATTATTAAAGTAATCAAGAAAGAGCAAATGAATTTTAAGACTAACATCCAATATTAGTCATTCCTCAATAAATTGTGTAAACCCTTCTGTGGTCACATTTTTCAGTCCAAGATTAAATCTACCTGTAACATGTGCGTACACCAATAAAACAGTTCCCTTCCACTCACTACAGCCCTTTTCCATTCCTTCACCATAGTTGGTATATGAGAAAATTGCTAACAATTTTTCTTTTTTTAAAAAACATCTTTATTGAGATATAATTCACATACCATACAATCCACTCATTTAAAGTATACAATTTAATGTTTTTCAGTATATTCACAAAGGTGGGCAACCATCACTACAATTTAATTTTAGAACATTTTTGTCCCCCCGAAAAGGAAATCTGCACCCATTAGCAGTCACTCCCCATTCCCCACCCCAGCCCTAAGCAACCACTAATCTACATTATGTTTCTATAAATTTGTCTATTCTAGACAGTTCATATAAATGGAATATAATATATGGTCTTTTGTGACTGGTTTCTTTCACTTAGCATAATGTTTTTAAGATTCATCTATGATGTAGCATGTATCAATAGCTCATTCCTTTCTATTACTGAACAATATTCCATTGTATGGATATAACACATTTTATTTATCCAGCTGATGGATACTAATGATTCCTGTTGCAAAATTTGATTTGGTGTTGGTTATAGGTCTTCACCCTGAGTTTCTCTAAGAAGCAGATCAGTATGACCCTGTTGACTTTTCCTTGACTTTTACTAGCCCTAAGTCCATTTTGTAAAGTCCCTTGAGAGTGCATTTAACCAGTCCAAACCACTGGTGCACTACCCCAAAGAGATCTCAAAGTGAACTGCCTGCTCCTACTGTAAACGACTAGAAAACTGTACAAAATATACAAAACAAGTGTTTTCAGACACTAGTTTTCAGAATAGGCAGTGCAGGACTCTTATCCCTGCAAGAAGAGAAGCCAATGGGTGAGTCCCATGACTGCCTGGGCTTTCTGCCTGAAGGAGTTTACCAGATCACAGTGCAGAGAGGGAGAACCCAAGCAGAACACAGCCTTCTCCTGAGCAGAAGAGATGAAGATCAGAGATCAGGAAGGCTAAGGTGGATGGAATTCGAAGGGCAGAATACCAGAAAGGAGAAAACTGCAGAGAACAAGCTCTAGACATCTACATAGGGGTCTCCTTGAGTCTTTGGCTAAAGAGGATGAGACTCTGCAAGCAGGGCAAGGAAAAACTACCAGAGAAAGAACAAGTACCAGGGAGCTTACAAACTGAACATGTCCCAGAGCTCATGCAAGGCTGGAAGATGTTCAAGTTCCGACCAGCCAGAGTGCAGAGTCCTTGCTGAATGCCTGGGGGCATCCAGCAGAGACCCCAGAAGGCTCAAGCCATAGTATTAGGGCTAAACTAGCCCTGGAGTAAAGGCTACTTTAGACCTGCTCTGACAAAGCTTAAAAACAAACCTCAAAAAAAAAAAAAAAAAAAAAAAAAAAAATCAAGCTGACCTGCAGGTAACTTAACTGCCTGAGAGTGAAGTCCAACACTCTTTAAATGAGGACAACAAAATCCAGACATTCAACAATATAATATTCATACTACAGCATCCAATAAAAAACTTCCTGGATATGCAAAGAAGCTGGAAAGTGTGACCCATACTAGGAGAAAAATCAGTAAATAGAAGCAGACTCAGAAGTGACAGAGATGATGGAATTATCAAATAAGTATTTAAAAACAACTATTTTTTTTCTTTTTTAAGACTAGTTAAGTGCAGTAGTGAGAAGGGGGTAAAGAATAGAACAAGGACTTCAACCTGTAACTGACCATGATCAACTGAGAAAACTCACTGCCTTCAGACTGGCCTAAAAACATCTATTTTAAATACTTTAAAGAAATTAAAGGAAACCATGTATGTAATAAGGAGAGAAATGGAAGATCTAAAAAAGAACAAAATAGAATATCCAAAGATGAAAATACAATATCTGAAATAAAAATTTCACTGGCTGGGATTAACAGCAGATTACACACACAGAAGACTGGTGAACTTAAAGACAGCAATAGAAACTATCCAAATCAAAGTAAAGAAAGAAAAATGACTAAAAATGTATTATGATGTTTATAACATACGTAAAAGTAAAACTTATGCAACAACAGCACAAAGGATGGGAGGGGTAAATGTAAGTATATTGTAGAAAGTTTCTTACATTACATGTGAAAAGAGTGGTATAATATTACTTGAAAGTAAGGTATGCTAAGTCAAGATACACATTGTAAACTGTAGAGCAATCACTAAAAAACCATAAAAGAAAGGCAACTGTCACCCAGATTCCATGACCAGACTCCTTTAAGAGGCCAGGATCTGAAAGGTACAGGTGGGATTTGCTGGTCCCGAGGTGTTATATACCTTCCCAAAAGCCAGTGCAATGAATCTCTCCTGCTTCATTTTTCACCGGCAGGTCCTGCCACTCTCCTGGGAATGCACTCTAGACCCTTGCCTGCTGATAAATTTCCCTCCCCCTGGGGATGGGACTATCATTTTTCATACTTATTAGTATCATGAATCTTTATATCCACCTAACAAGGTAGAAAGGGTAGGTTTTTATTATACTCATTTGACAGAAGAGGAAACTGAGGCTGAGAGATGTTAAATAATTGGCCCAATGTCTCTCAGCAGGTCAGTGCCAGAGGTTGGTCTCCAAGTTCACAGTCCTTCCTATCACACCTCAGTCCATGGGATGGACTAGGCAGAATATTGACTGGCAGGTCTCAGCCTGGTGCCTGGGTGTCCCAAAATAAAGAAGCTTTATTTGAGTTTTGCAGAAATGATGCAATTTGGGGAATATTGCTCAAATCATGATTATTACTCCTATAACTTGTTCAAATCGGCTTACATTAGTTTAAAATTGGGCTTCCTGTCTCAGGGTAGAATTTTATATCCCTTCCACTACAAAGTAATAAGTAATCAATACTAGAAAACTTGGACCGTACAGAACAACAAGAAATATTATTCATAATCCTACTACTCAGAGAAAAACACTGAACTTTTTAGTATAAGTCCTTCCACAGCATTTTTTTTTCTCATGCCACATTCCTCTTCTTTTTACCCCAGACTTGATTTGAAGCAAATATCCTTGAAATTATCAAATAAGGCTCCTTTATTTTCTATCTCCCCATATCATTCCAGAGAAGCAGAGTAGAGCGGTGGTTAGAGTGTAGGCATCAGACAGGCCTGAGCCAACCCCAGCTCAATCACTGAGCCAACCTCTTGACCTAACCTCTGGGGCCTTGGTTTCCTCATCTGCTAGTTGTTATGAGGAATAGATGTGAAGTGCCTATATCATATAGTAAGTATATAATAAATGGTAGCTATTAGTAATACTATTCTCTTTCTAAAGTCGAAATGCCTCAAACATAATTTTCTTCATTTGTAGTATTAAAAAAAGCAGAATAATAATTGTAGCTAATACTTGATGAGGATTTACTCTCTGTGCTAAGTGCTTTACATGAATCGTTTCATTTAATCTTCAAAATAATCCTAGGAGATTAAAAAAAATCTCCTCTTTATAGGTGGGGAAACTGAGGTTTAGAGAGGTTAGAACATTTACCTGAGGTCACACAACTGGTAAGGGGTAGAGTGGCATTTGAGGGCCTGCTTGTGACCCCTAGGCAGATGTTGAGAGGCAGGGCTGCTTCTTCCACCCTGGGTCACTATATTCAGGTTCTCAGAGGATTCAGAGATTTCACACAAAAAGCAAACATCAGAACTACCCTGCAACATCTGCCCAATGCTCCAGAGTGTAGGGCAAGGAAAAGAGGCCTCTGGGTTGGGGTTGGAGATGAAGCCCAAGGAAGTTCAATCTTGTGTGACAGCCCAGGTCTGAGTCCCTGAGGTGACAAGGCCAGGATTTGGAAAGCAGGAGTGAGGCTCCATGAGAAACTCTAAAGCATCTTACACTGCAGCATCTCATATAAACTGTTCTTCATCTACTTAGCAGAGTGACAGAGGGCAGAATCAAGTCCCAGAGATATCACTTGAGCACCTGGATCCAACCACGCCTGAAGCCAACCCTATCCCTACACTTGTAAATGATATGAGCCTAATAATTTCCTCTTATTTCTGCATAAGCTAAGTTGACTTGGGTGTCTGTCACTTATAACCAATAGAGTCATGACTACAACATGTTATGTACTTCAGTACCAACAGTAAAGAGATCATCTCCCAGTTGACTTGTTTATTAATTTTTTGTCTTTATTACCAGCCTACCCATCCTTGGCACTATGTCTTTTCCACCTCAGCTTCCCCTCCCCATATTACCTGGCACAGAGCTGGGCTCCAGATAGTGAATGGAGAAAGTGGAACATGAGCCACGCATACATAGATGCACAAGATCTGTATCTCTCCAAGGAGCTCACTAAAGGATGCAGAGAGGTATGTGTGCATGTGCATGTGCATGCATGTGTGTGTATGCATATGTGCCAGGGTGGGGATCCACCAGATTTCTTAGCCTGCAGAGCAAGGTCATCAAAAGGAAGCCAAGATGGAATCTGCATTGGTGCCCACCCCAAACTCCAGAACTCTCGGTGGTGTTCCAGGCCACCAGGCCACCAAATCAGAAGCACCATAAGCAGCAGGAGGTCTGCATAGGCAAGGGCTAACTCTTCCTGCAGAGCAAGGTCATCAAAAGGAAGCCAAGATGGAATCTGCATTGGTGCCCACCCCAAATTCCAGAACTCTCGGTGGTGTTCCAGGCCACCAGGCCACCAAATCAGAAGCACCATAAGCAGCAGGAGGTCTGCATAGGCAAGGGCTAACTCTTTAGGCCTGAGTGTTTGACTTTGTACAGAAGCCGCCAGCTGTACTCTGGAAACCTGGCAATGCTGCTGCAAGAGGAAATCTCAAGTGGAAATGGGGAGTGAGGAGGGTGGCAGCCAAGCCCACCTGAGTAGGTCTGAGCTTCCTGGGAAGAAGCAACCAAGGAGGACCCTCCACCCTCCCCACACTCCATTCCTCACTTTGCTGCCTTAGCTACCCTGCAAGAGGCCTGCACGTGGGCTCCCTTTGCTCTCTGCTTCCCCTTCACAGTATAGGATGGCACTTAGCTGCAGTGAGACTCCCCAGAGTGGCCTTATATGGTCACAGAACCACAGGCTTGGGAGCTGGAAGGGAACTTGGAGGAGCATCTGGCCCAGCAGCTCTTCTCCTTCTCTGAGTCACAGACCCCTCTGACAAATGTACCAACATACATGGTTTTCCCCCCAGTTTCTGGAGGTTGCTGAACTCACAGGCATTATGATGCTGGGACATATGGTTTTTCTTTCCATCTTCAGACTGGATGAAATGCCTTCCCGTGTACTGGGACTGTCTCTCCACCCTCCACCACAGTCCTTTTCACTCAGGTTAAGGGGGGAGGGGTCTTCTAGCATGTGACTGGGTAATTCCCTTAACTGCTTGGGGCTTTTGCTTCCTCTACTGTTCCCTGGAGGCGGGCATGGTATAGTAGTGATCCTCACTGGTTTGTGGTTAGGATCAAAAGAATGAATACATGTAAAAGAGAGTGCTGGCACAGCAAGCACTCAATCAGTGTTAGCTATTACTATTATTATTGTTGTCGTTATTGTTACACAGAACTTGGTACATAGAGCAGCAGTGGCATTGGGAAGAGAAAGTACAGTCGCTTAGGTGCCCTGTGTCTGTCTTCTTCAGGAAGAGGACAGGAAGTGGGTTCATGGGGAGGGAAGGCTGAGAAGCCCTGAGAGGACCACTGCCTGCCAGAAGGAGGAGGAAGGGTTAACAAGCCACAGCAGAGAAAGGAAGGTGGGGGGCAGAGAGCCATTCTCTGGTCTAGAGCAGAGAATCTGCTCATTTACTAAAGGAACATCTTGGTAATGGAGGTAAGTTGAGAAGCTGAATTTCCTGATTTAGGGCTGTGTTGATGTTATAAAACATATTTCTAAATATGGCTGTCTGGGTTAGAGTCAGGACTTGGTGCTTCACTCTTGTGATCATGGACAAAGTGTCCTGTGCAGCCATTTTTATAAAACTATATTTGTGTGTGATTGTTTTTTGGGGAGGGGAAAGCCAGTTGAAGTGCCCATGTGTTAGGTGTGTTAGCTGCCACCCAACACAGCATTCCCTTCTCACCATGGAGAGTTCCTTTCCCTGCCTCCCTTGCAGCTAAGAGTGCCCATGTGATCTAGTTCAAGCCTGAAGGGGAAATGGCTAGAAACACCTCTGTAAAAAGATTTTCCTTCCTGGTCTAAAGGAAAAGGCCTTTGAAAATTGCTTTACTGTCCCCCTTCCCTATCCCCCCTCCCCAAAATGGCTGTCCCTCTACCAGCCATCCCCTGGCTTCCTCCCTTTTATTATGTACTTGTGTGAGGAAGTAAATGTTGGAGTCCTGGTAGCCATCTAGTGACCATGAGGTTAGATGTCACCCTGAGGATGGCAGATCAAAGTGGTAGAGGGAGTTCCTGGTGATACTGCTGAACTGCCAAATCAACTCTGGGACTGTCCAATAACAAAAATTATACTTCCACCATGTTGCTCTCTACCTGGGCCAGAGAAATGATCCTTCTTGAAGCCCACACCACAATAATCACTTTCTAGGTGGGAAACTGTGACTTACAGAGAAAAGACTTGCCTATAGGCAAATAGTTTGTAGCAAGGAAGGGACAAAATCCCCAGAGGCCTTTCCATTGTGCTACAGACTTCTTATCTCCCCTGGTGCTCCACTTGGGTAGGGGAGGTGATGGATGACACCAGGTGAGAAAAACACTTAATCAATTGCAAAACAGAAAGGTTTTTTTTTTTTTTATTTTTTTTATATGGCCTCTTGGGGAGCATTCTGTGTCTTTATTCGTTTATTTCCTGATTCATTTTTCATATATTATTTGGGTACCTTCTATGTGCCAGGCACTGTATGAAGTGCTAGTGATATAAGAGTGAACCAAAATACACAACCCCTGCCCCCATAGAGCTTGTATTCTAAGGGGGAAGATAGAGTAAATAATTTCACAAATGATTTTGTAAATTATAATGGGGGTAAGAGAAAAATATGACCTGGAAGAGCATACAAGTGGGGGACCTACAGTGTGGGCACAGGGTGGAGGGCAGGGCCAACCTCTCAGGAAATAGCATTTAAAGTTGAGAAAGAGTTGGCTGGACAGACAAGGATGAGGAGAGCACATCAGACAGGGGAAAAGCTTATGTTCAGATGGCACCCTAGAGAGCCACTCTGCGTGGTCTCTTTGTGTCTTCCAAAGCCCCCAGCTGGCACACAGGTTGCTCAGGAAGTGTGTGCTAAGTGAATGAAGGTGGTTCACGTGATGGCTGGTAGGACTGGAAACCAGAGAGTCAGGAGGGCTGCACTGGCATAGATCTGATGTTCCCTCCTGAGGCAGGTTTCCATTGAGTCTCAAAGAGAAGGTGTAAATAGTAAGTGAATTCAATGGGGAAATGTCACAAACACCAACCAGGCTAAAGGCACTGGCAGGAAACAGCAGACCAGCTTGGAGGCGGGCACAGCAGACCAGCTTGGAGGCGGGCACAGCAGAGAGGAGGCACCCAAGGAGAAGGGACGAAAAGGGCCTCCCTGAAATCCCATCCCTCTTCTCCCTGCGGAGCTCCCACTGACTCCATTTTTACATTTCCTTTCACTTGAATGATGTCTTGTGGCCGGTGGAGTCTGACCTGCAGGAGACACCCGGCTCCCTGACTCAGTAGATACCACCAAGAGTAAGGACGAAGCAAAGGTCTACAGTGGTTCACAGGGCACAGGGTGTGTGCAGGGTAAAGAGATGGGTGAGTGGTAGGAGTCTCTAGGAACTGCAGCAACCCCAAAACCCTAGAGGACACAATTCAGTCATTCATTCATTCACTGATTCATCCATTCCACAAATATATATTGAGCACCTGTTAAGAGTTGGGCACACCCTGATTCTGCAGCAACCCCAAAACCCTAGAGGACACAATTCAGTCATTCATTCATTCACTGATTCATCCACTCCACAAATATATATTGAGCACCTGTTAAGAGTTGGGCACACCCTGATTCGTCTATTCACTAACAGTGTGAACTGCAGGTAAAGTCTCAACCTTCTTGGGTCTAAGTCTCTCCCCTGTAAAATGGGGACAATGACTCTGTCCCTAACAGGGCTGCTGGCAGTATTAAATAATGTGTGGGGAGAGCCTGACACAGTTGGGCTCAATAAATGTCAGCTGCTAGTATTATTTAAAAGTCACAGACAAATCAGTGCCAAAGCAGGGACAGACTATTAGTCTTGTTTCCCAAGCCATGAATCCCCCTCCCACCCAGTGCAAAAGTACATTGACCCAACTGAATGGGATGCTGGGGGGTCAGGGGGGAATCAATGTTTTGAATGACTGGCTCAGAGACCAATGGCTGGGCAGAGGTAAGATGGGTGTGTTTTGCAAAGCAATTATACTGGGCCCTTGATTTCTGATTTCCCAGAATCCCAAGAGAGCAGAGGCACCGAGACCTGGAGGCCCCTGATGGGAGGTCAGAAGCTTCGCTCTTTTCTAGACATAAAGACTGGCTCCTTGACTGGCAGAGCCAGGGCTCCCCCAAGGTTACTCTCTTTCAACCCCCTACCAAGGGCTTCCTCCTCCTCTTATCCAACAGAACTGACTACTATGTGCAAGGTGCAGTTCACACGGCACACACCCAGGAGACAGTAGTGAACAGGACAGACACAGCCCCTACCTTCAAAAGACTCACAGTTTAATAGGTAAAGACAGAAAATAAACAAATAAATATTATAGATTAATAAACACAAAACAGGTAGATTGATGGGATGGGGATAGAGCTAGGAGCCAGAAGGTGACATGTGAAACTGAGGCCTGAATGGCAAAGAGTGGACTTTGCATATATGTGGGGAAGAACATTTCAGGCACAGAGGACAGCAAGTGCAAAGGTCATGGGGCACCTTGTGTGTTGGAGGAATGGCGAGAAGCCAGCAGGGCTGGAATGGAGTGAGAGACAGGGAGAGTAGGGGGACAAAGTCAGAGAGGGCAGCAGGGGCCAGATCATATATGACTAATGTAGTCCTTATATTTTTTCTTATCTACACTTAAAACAAATACTCACCTATTAAAATAAAAAACGTTCAACTGTGTACCTCCTCAAACCATCTTGACTCCCACCAAGATGCTTTAATCACTTTCTTTATTTTTTTCTTCTTAATTTTATTTTGTCGATATACAATGTGGTTGATTATTGTGGCCCATTAATCACTTTCTTTAAAAGATCACTTTTAAATGGCAGCTCTCCTTCTTCCTTCCCTGACTTCTCCAGCCCCGACTTGGAACACTTGTGTATTCCAACCCACATGACTAAGCAAAAGAGAAGAAAAAAAAATCAGCCATCATCACACCACCTGGAGGGAATCACTGTTCACCTTTTGGTGGATATTTCAGTCCTTTTACCTGGGAGTCCATATGTGTACTGTTTTTCCTGAAACAGAATCACACTGTAGATGTTTTGTTTGTTTTTGTTTTTTTTTTACACTGAACTCAATGTTCATTTTAAGGATTATTTATTAAGTTCCTTCTTCATGCCAGGCGCTGGGTACAGAGCAGTGAACTGGACCTAGATAGCTGAGCCTGACTTCAGCAGCACTGTCTAGTACGGGAGCTGGGGGAACATAGAGGAGGGGCACCAAATTCAATCTAGCCTGGCCAGAGAAGATTTCAGGAAGAAATCATCAATGTGGCTCTCTGTCCCCCCAGAGTCACATTGGCTGCTTGGTTTCCCATTGTCTGAATGGGTTGTGAGTTATTCAACCAAACCTCTGTCAGTGAACATTTGGGTTGCTAACAAATGGGAGCTCTTCCCAGCTTCAGATGCAGCTGCTGGGGATGTGGGAACACCATGTGACCACACGCCTACTTCTCCTGGGGGAGGCAGAAAGCTATAAAACCTGGACAGGACAGGACAGAGACTGGGTGATCCCTGGGCCTTATAGGCTGGGTTCATGTGAAGCATGTGAGCTCAAATGAGATCCCTCAGTTATCTGAGAAGAAGAGAAGACCCAATTTAAAACCCAGATGTTTAACTGTGAAGTGATATGGCATGAGAAAAATTATTTTAAAAATAAGGATTGTTTATTAATTAATACTATATTTAAAACCTGATATTCTAATATTAGGATAATACAGATTAGAAGGGTACCTTAAGGAGCTCTAAAATAATAGTAACAGACAAATCAATCCCCCAGAGAAAAGACTGGTACTAAACAATGGGTATGTCCTGTTGAC
This sequence comes from Galeopterus variegatus, assembly GCF_000696425.1. Classification (NCBI taxonomy): domain Eukaryota; kingdom Metazoa; phylum Chordata; class Mammalia; order Dermoptera; family Cynocephalidae; genus Galeopterus; species Galeopterus variegatus. The sequence continues at coordinate 383,972 of NW_007727015.1, forward strand.
AGTGACTTGCAAAAATCTATTATAAAGATGCCATTTTTAATAAGGGGTAACTCTGGCCAGAGGTAAAGATGTCAGCTGTCAATTGTCATCAGACAGAGCCAGGGGCAAGGCCAGGACTTGTGATTCTAATGCAGAGCCTCTGCTGCCATTATGTGGAAAATAACATGGACCCTATCCTTTCCCAAGGCTCATGGTGCTAGGGAAGGTGGAGAGTGCACATGCCGGTTCTCATCCCATGGTGGTGTGATGCTCAGAGCACTGCCTTCCAGAGCTCCATTTCTTTTCTTCTTGGTGGTATGGCTGGTCTGAATCGGCCTTGGATTAGAGACATCGTGCCTTGGACTTGGAGGGAGAAGACCCAGGTTCTTATGCAGATTGACCATTAAGCAGCATTGCAACCCCAGGGGAAGAAGGCGGAATAAGCCCTTCTTAGGCCAGCCTCATCGGCCTTGGCCTCGGAACCCACCTTGGTGTTAAGAGGAAATCCTTTGAACCAGCTCTGCCAGCCTCCTATTGGGAAACCTCTGGCCTCCTGACCTACCTTCCGATTCTGGTCACTGGCCTTTCCCATGCCTGCGTGTTTAGGAAATACCACCATTTTCTGTGGCAGCTTACTCCACAATTTTGTCACTCAGGAGACCGGGGGTCTAGTTTTGGCTCTGTCACTGCCCAGCTGGCATAAGCTTGGTCAAGTCACTGGGACTCTGGACTTATTTCCTATGTGTATTGCCCAGCCTCTTGCACAGGTCTGGTGGCAGCTTTGGGGTTGGTTTGTGTCAACTCCCTGTGATCACCGTGTTTCTCAGGTAGACAAAGCTCTATGGTCATGTTTACGTCTATGTTTCTTGCCAAATGCTGACTTTTGGAGAGAGATAACAACTCACAAAACGTGCAGACTCATGGAAGCAAATAATCAAAGGGTTTCTTGGTGGACAGAAGACTGAGGAGCTCTGAAACAGAGACCTGCACAACCCTGTGCTTTCAGGGCTCTGCTCAGATGTCACCTCCTCAGACCACTTTGCCTAAGGCCCCTTCCCTCCATTATTCCATCTTTACCCTTCCTTATTTTCCTTCATAACCTGCATCACCACGTAATACAAGTCCTGTTTCCCCACATAGCAACGTGAGCTCCACGAGGACGGGGACCTTGTCTGTCTTGTTCACTGACCATAATGTCCTGAGCAGTGCCTGGCACCAGTGAATGATCAATAAATGTTGGTTGGATGGCTGAATGAAGCAGGTGATTGCTTAGGACATCTTCAGCTCTAAAAGGATAACCTACATGTAACTCCTTTCTGTAAAAGTAGGTAGCCTTCAGAGGCTTGGCCAGGCGAACATGTATGTCTCCCCCTTACCCACCTCAACTCATACCCCTGGCTGTCAATCCCATCTCCACCCTGGGTGCTGACTAGTCTTCCCTCTTAGGGCCCAGAATCTCAGTGATATTGACTAGAATTGCTCCCTCACTCGCCAGCATGTTTGCCCCTTTAGCCCTAACATCCCGGTTCTCACGGGGTTCCTAGGAGTTGGTCCTACAGCCACCTGACGCCATCCTCCCCATGCTCACTGCTGGGAAAGCCCAGAACTGTTCTTTGAAACCCAACTGTTAAATTCACCTGTTATGTTGCAAAGACATCCCAGAGAGCTTTATGATTTCTGAGCCCTTTTTACAATGCCTTATGTAAAGACATGAGCTTTTGTTAAACACAGTAAAAGCCTGTGAGTGAGGCAAATTGGTACAATGTCGATTTTACTGCCTAGATCTGAGTAACATTTCTGGTTTCCCATCTGCCTGATTAGGACAGCTGCTAGATTGCCCTTTCATCTGCTACTGACATAATAAGGTGAAGTATTCTTATTAATACACATTATGTTTAATATATGAACAGTATCACACATTGGGGGCAGTTTGCACAGCTTTTTTACTATATTTTGTGGAGAATGCACAAATGAGGCTGCAGAGCTTTGCTCATCTTGTTCAGTCTTTGGGAAAAACAAAACAAAACAAAAATTCCTTCCTTCCTGTCTACAGTATGTTTGTTCATTATTTATGTTCCCTGCTCATTAGCCCCTGCATGTGTTCTCATGAACCACAGAGAAGAGAGAAAAGACCACCAGAGCCTGCTGTCTTTGGCAGACAGCTCATGGACAATGCTTTTACAAACCCCAGTCACCTAAACGTCTTCCTTTCTGACACCAGGCCAACAAGCCCCAAAGTCTCTGTTATCCAAGCAGACCCTGAGAGTGGGTGGAAGGGCTCCTATCTGGGTTCCTCACTACTCGCTGTGGGGTGTGGTGGTAACTCACTGCAGAATATGCCTATAAGTGAGGATGAGCCTTGTAAATGGCAAGTAAGGGTTGTGGTGGACATCTGCTGTTTTTGCTTGCCCAGTCTCTGTTCTCCCTTCCTTTGGAGACAGAACCTCAACTTTCCTTTGGGGAGTCACCCTTCCTCAAACTTTAGGGACTCTCCCCATTTCTAGCCTAAGTTCCAAGGGTGAGCCCCTGACCACACCTGGTCCATCAGTGTAGCACACACCTTGATCCAGCCATGCCTGAAGCTAGTATACCCCTCAGCTATTCAGTTATATGAGCTACCATGTTTCAGTCACTCGGGGGCAGATTTTTATTCTTAGCAACCAGGAATCTTGATGACAGTAGTGAAGCTACATAGTCCCTGGAAGTTTATTTAGAAGGATGGTGCAGGGAACTAGACTAGTCATGTAGGCTTGCTGATCTGAAAGGGGTAGCTGGTTACTGCATAACTTCTGAGGGCTCTAACAGTATAGGACAGCATCTGCTCCAGCCCCATTCTACAGTGGCTGGCCCAGTTTGGAGGTAACTTTCTCTTACAGGTTTTTCAGGGATCAGCTGCTCCCAAAGTACTGTCTGCTCCTCCCCTCCACCAATCCCCTCTTCCCCCCAAATCAGGAACTTCATTCCCATTTTTTTTCTAGATCACAGACCTAAGCAGCCTGGAAAATGCTTTTCATAGGTTCTTGATTTTCTTCTTCCTGTTGTTTTTAAATGAAGACTTGTTATTCTTCTCCTTTCTTGCCACATGATTGGGCAGGGAAGGACATCAAAACAACACCACCCACCTACAGAGACAAAGAGGCATGAACAGAGTCCCTAGTTCTCTGTGGCTCTCAGGTTGCTTGGCACACACATGGGAACAGCTTTGAGATTTGCCACAGAGTCTCCTTGCTTTGACCCAGATGGTGGACTGCTTTAGGTGAGTGTTCTGAAACAGAGACGAACAGAAAGCGCCCTTCTCAGGTTCCTGCTGAGAAGAGTTCAAGGCAAAAGGTACAGATCACCCCAAATGGGGAAATCACCATTTCTCATGCCCTCTGGGGGAAATGCTGGTGGTAAAGTCTTCCACAAGCAAGTATGAATGCACATTCCTCTCCAGGGTAACGCATGTCTCCCCCAAAAGAAACAGCAGTGGTCAGTTGCCATGCCAGCTTTCTCTGGACAGAGGGCCATGTCTGCACTTGGCCAGGCCCCTGAACCTCTCTGATTGCTTGGATGTGAGCCACATTCTTCTGGTTCCCTCTGTGTTACCCCTTTGTTGGGCCTTTGAAAAGCATTTCAGGTGAGGGCATGTCTTGCCAGATCCAAAGAAGCACAGTCACAAAAAGACATAGCAAAACCCAGCCCAGCCAGTCTTCCTTCTCCAGTGGTGGATGTGGGCCCAGAAAGGATACCAGTCTCTGTGTGGTGTATTTAAATAGCCCCGCCGTGGCCTCCTGGGTTTCCCACCCAGCCTTTCTCAAGCAGATTGTAGCTCCTTATTAATAATTAACCACCTGGTGGGTCATGCCAAAAAAAGACGGTCCATAAAAATCACTATGTGGGCTTCCACACTGATTCCCCTCTCTAGGGATATTCAGGTGGTGCAGTGTGTTCTGGCTCTCAAGGCCAAAGGCATGCACTCTGGCTGCAGGCCTAGCAGATCCCACTGAGAGCCCAGTTGTGCACTCTCAGCCTATTTTTGCCGCAGCTGGGCTCAGCATTACCACAAAATTGGGGCTTAGTTGGTGGCTCTGGAGGGCAGTTAGTGTCTCATCCCTCATCATGGTCTCTGGGCCTTCTGCAGAGAGTTAGGCCCACTTCTGGTCCAGCGGCTGGCAGCTGCAGGATTTCAAATGTGAACCAAACCTGACATTGGCTCATGCTGAAGACAAGCACTCTGAGGCGGGCAGGTCCCTCAAGTTGCCATCCTGAGATCTGTCCACTCTGTCAGACTCTCCTCATTTGGTTTTCAGGTAGAGATGAAAGAAAACACATGCACTGCCTATTGTCCACACCTTCTCTAATCCATACTACTCAGTTACGCTTGAGCAGTGAGAGCTGGGTCCTGGGAATGATGGTAAAGAAGCCCTGAAGGTGCAGAAACTGTGCTGAGGGCTGCACGGACATTCACACATTTCATCCTCCCAACAAGCCTCTGAGGTAGGCTTGGACCTCAGCTCCTAGCATCAGCCTGGTAAAGGCTTTAAAATGATAGCTCCATTTTAAAGATGAAGAAACTGGTCAACAGAGAAGTTAAGGTTATGTGGCTAGTAAACATGGCTGTTTTCAGGAGCCCTTGCTCCTAGCCTCTCAACAGACAGCCTGCAGACTACAATCTCCAAGGGATACTGATGACCTCAAGCATAATCAGAGGAAAGAGACCAGGCTGGTGAGGGATAAGACTTTTGACCAACTGGAAAAGAGGGGGAAAGGCATTTTTAGAATTTCCACATTTAGAAGGGGTCCCAATAATCAGATTTCTATTGTCATACAGGCCCCTATATTGTATACTCTTTAAATACCTATCCAGTTTCATAGATTAATCCTCATCAGATGAACCCCTGAGCTGCCCTTTATGCAGACCACTCAATAGCACTGTCTGCCGCACTCCAGCACGGTGCCAAACACATGGTTACCAAAGGAATGAACAATAAATGGGTGGATGAAGGCTGTCCAGGGAGATCCCTGACACTGTTGCTATCACCCTCATATTCATATTTGCTTACTATTAGCATGGCCAGCTCTGCTGAGACAACTGTCCTAAGACACTTCTGCATCCAACACAAGTTTATCCAAACACAAGTTTTATGGAGCAGGGTGGTGAGAACTGGGAAGGATGGTGGGAGGAGGTAGAGAATACACACACTTTCCAGCATGAGATGTGGCACAAATAAGGCTCCCAAGAGTGGAATTCAACTCAATAAACATACACCCAATGCTGCCTAAGTGCAAGGCATGGCATTTGCCTCTTTGGTGCAGGTGGCACTCCCTGATGAGGCGTGGCAGAGGCATTCAGGCAGCAGGCGAGCCTGAAGGTGCTCATGGCTCTATTTCAGGTGCATTACTCCAGTGCCTGGTGGGCCTTCTCCAAGTGGTGCTGCCCAGGCCCTCTGAGACCAGGCAGGTCCTCTTGCACTGGCTCCTGCATTTCTCCAGCTCAAACACAGACTTGCTGACTCCCACATATCACAAAATGTCCTTTGGCTGGTCATATTAGAATGCGTAAGCAAATATTTTCCTTCCCGGTGTGGGCTCTGTTGTTCGAAGTCTCTTATCATACTCTGAGGGTTGGACAACAGACTACCTAAAGCTAGGCTTGTGCCTGGTGGCACTTTCCACGAAGAACAAAAGGCTGTGTCCTGGAGCTCCCCCATATAACTTCAGACTAAAACTTCTCCCTGTCCTACTCTCATCAAGCCCCAATCCATTGTCTCTCCCAAAGGAGATGAAGGAAACTCTCCCTGTCTCCTCAGCACCCCTCAATCCTGGGAGGGGCTCTGTGATAGGCAAGGGCTACCCATAGGCTTTGGGAGAGTGGCTAGGCCTGTCTTTGGCACCAGTCCCTGGAGAAGCTGCTGGGGGACTTGACTCCGGCTCTTCCTGAATGGCAAGTCCCACTCTTCGGAAATACTGTCACAATTGTCATGTTCATGAACATGTTCTCCAGTGATCCACAGGCCCCACCGATCCACAGCCCTCAATCTACTGGCCTGCTGGCCCTGTCAGCATTGTGACCCCTGCACAGAGCCAATTAATGGCATTAGCCACAGGTTCCTGGTAGAATAAATGTTTCCGTCATGTTGGTAGGAAGGAAAAGTGCTAAACTAATAGCAGATTTTTTTTGTCATACTAGTAAATACAGGCAGTAGTCAGGTCCAATAACTCTGGAACATTTAGTGTGAACCATGTTCAAACTTGTGAAACATGCCCAGCTTGCTTCCATCTTTTCATGTAGCCTCACTGGAGGATACTACACACCCCAAGGATCTGACAAGATGCATGGCCAACCAGAAGGCTCTGCACAGCTGGAAGTTTGGCCACAGTCCATGTTTGCACTTAAGTGCTGCTTGGTCAGATACATGGAACACTAATGACAATCATGTGGCCTTAGCTGCTGAGAAGTGGCCCAGAAATGATGGGAGGCAAACCTCTTGAGCTAGCCAATGCTAAGGCACTTAGCCATACTGCTTGGCAATGAGGAAGGAACCCACTCTCTAAACACTGGAGTGCTCCAGGGCTTAGACCTTGGACGACTGACTCAACATCTCCACTTAGATATGCATTAGGCATTGCAAAATAAATGGGCTCCTCACTGAACTACTGATTTTCCATTCAAACCTACTCCCCCATCAGCCTTCCCCACCACAGAAAATACTGTTGCCTATCAAAGACTCTGAGCATGTCTTCCTCTCTTTTTCGTTAAAAGGCACTTTAAAAAAGTGTTAAAGAGGTGTCAAAGACATAGTAACACCAAACTCAAGACTTTCTATTTGTGACAATCAGAAGAACTGAAAGAGAACTGAAAAAAAAAACTTTTCCACCACGGGATTTGTTATTGAACACTGTGTCCTTGTACCAGTGTAAATCATCTTGGGGGTCATCGGCAGTGCCCAGCTCACAATCTGAGGAATTCTGAGTATACGATTCTGGAATCTAGTCCAGTGTCTAATTTGATTCAAGTACACAAAGAATAGTGGGGCTGGTGGGGATGTTAGTGGCCCTGGATGTCAGTCATAGAAACAGCTTGCCCAGAGACAGATGAGAGAGAGAGAGACAGAGAGAGAGAGACAGAGAGAGACAGTTCTATAGTCTCAGCTGATCCATTCACAATTGAGAGAAGATGACAGGGAGCTTGAGAACATGGCAACCCGAAAAAGATTATCATCTCTAATCTATCTGCCCATCCTAAGTCAGAGAATTGCTGAGGCTTTTGGGCAGATGGGAGTACATGTAGGAAGTAAGGCTGAAAACTGGTGTGGAGATCTCTCCCTTTCCCTTCTCTAAAGACCAGCTTTAGAGAGCTTTAGAACAGGATCAAAAGCCATAGATACTGGGAAGAACTTGGCCAGGAGAGACGTGTGGATGCCCTGTGGGTTTGCCTTATTGGCTCAGGCCTCCCTGGGCCCAGGAGGCCAAGTAGCTGAACAAAGGGTTGCAACCCCCTGCCCCTGGGGCTGAAGGAGAACAGGCAGGTGAGGGAGAAAAGATTCCTCCAGATGTCCTAGGAACAGACTGATGGCTTGCCTCCCTTGACACCACTGGCCCAGAGGGTAAGGGCAGCTGCGCCCCTACCAGCTGGGGAGTGCTGCCCTCTGGACTCCACAACCAGAGGTACCAACGAAGAATACTCACAACATGCTTCAAAGTGCCAGCAGCAGCAGATCAGTCAGAACAAACAGTGCACTGCCTGGTGAAGTACAGCTGCTCTGGGAGACAAACAAAAATCACACCAGCCCTAGAGCAATTCAGTACTTTCTACATATTAAAACAATGTCTTCCGGGCAATAGTAGATGAGTCCCTGTTGAGATGTGAATTAGTGGCCTGGAAGACCAAAAGGAAAAACTATCTCCAAGTACAGAGCAGAAACATAAAGAGAGAGAATTTATAAGGGAAAAGATAAAAGACCTGGAGGGCAGATCCAGGGAGATCTAACTTGAGAATATTAGGAGTTCTAGGAAAAGAAAAAGGAACTGATGGAGGACAGCCAATATCTAAATAACAAATAGAAGACAATTCCCTTGGGTTGAAAAAAGACCTGAGTCTGCAGATTGAAAAGGCTCACAAAGTTCCAAGAAGGATGACAAGAAAATACACACACATAGGTTATCCTGGTATAATTCCTAAACTTGAGAATGAACACAAAACCTTAAAAGCTTCCAGACAGAAAGAACACATTACCCATAAGGAAAAAAAAAAAAAACAAAAAACAAAAAACAGACTGACATTGGACTTCTCATCTAAAACACTCTAAGCAAAAACAGTAGACTATCATCTATAGACTACTCCAAAAAGACAACCAAAGCCCTCCAAATAGTTTGCCCATCACTTTTTGGGGCAAAAGATCTTTGCAAACATGCAAGAATTCACAGAGTTCAGAGTTTATCACTCACACATTCTGTCTATGGAAAATACTTAAAGCAACAAATAACAAATGCACCAGAACACATACTTCCACGTGAAGGGAAATGAACAGGTCAGGAAACCAGGATGAGTAAGAAAGTTTGCTCACACACCTGCTCCCTCACGTTTCTCCTAAATCTAAATGGCAAACAAACAGAACTGCTAAATAAGGACTCTGAAAATAGAAGGGTCTTACTACAAGCGAAATTCCAACAACAGCCCAAAGCTAAAAATATTAAATGACCCTAAGAAAATCAAGGAGATGAAGAGGAGGAGAACAAGTGTTCCAAGGTTTCATCTTAAGTAGGGGACAGGGAAGTAATTTGAAAGGTCTCACACCATTGAAGTAAGGAAAAGCAGGAAGAAAACGGAGCATCTTAGAGGGAGAAATAGTTATTTTGTGCTGCCTTGTTTTCAAATAACAGTAGGGCAACATGTATTTGATTATGCATTAAGAGAAAAAAGAATGTAACCTTTAATGAAGTGGGAAATTAGAGAACTTTCAAATTCACATAAAGAAAAAATGAAATGCAAAGCAGCTCTATCAAGCCAGTGATAAAAGGGGAAAAGAAACAGTGATGGAATCAAATTATAAACATACCTGTAGATGGAAGAAATACAGTCAAGTACAATAGTTAATGGATTACATTTCTCATTAAAAAAAAGGGGATGTAAAAAAAAAATAGAATCTATTGCTTAGAGAGAGATAAAAAAGATGTTAGATCGGGTTAAAAAATTAAAAAAACAAAAACAAAAGCACCAGGTACATGATGTTTATAAGAAAAGTAATTAAAATAAAGAAATAAAGGTATAGAGAAATATTGAAAATAAATGTATAGGCAAACAATGCAGAGGATAAATAAAGATATTTGTAATAATAAAAGGAACACTTTATGAAGTATTTACAATCTGAAAGCATTAAACATAGAAGCTAAATATATAAAGCATATTATTAGAAATAAATAAAATTT